>NW_006784503.1:1836847-1855422 GCF_000442215.2 Lipotes vexillifer
GCATGTGGGATCTTCCCGGACCGGGGCACGAACCCGTGTCCCCTGCATCGGCAGGTGGACTCTCAACCACTGCGCCACCAGGGAAGCCCAATAAATCTTTTTAAATATACACATCCAATTGGTTCTGTTTCTCTG
The DNA here is from genome assembly GCF_000442215.2 of Lipotes vexillifer. Lineage (NCBI taxonomy): Eukaryota > Metazoa > Chordata > Mammalia > Artiodactyla > Lipotidae > Lipotes > Lipotes vexillifer. The sequence goes on from NW_006784503.1 coordinate 1,836,983, forward strand.
GGGAGCCCTGACTAATCCAAGATGACATCAGAATGCTAGCGCAGGTGAATGGGAATTGATAACAGTTCCAGAGATCAGCTCAGACTCAGGTTTGGAGGAAGATGAGGAATGCAATTCAGACATGAAGTCTTAGGTGAATAAGGAGGCAGAGACAGTTGGATGTACGAGTCAAAAGCCCAAGAGAACGATCTGGGGTGATTCTGGAGATTTGGGAGCCCTCATGAGGTGTGTAAGAGTTGAGGGTATGGGCTGGAATCACCAAAGAAGAGGGTCTAGGAGAGAAACACTCTGCTTAGGACACTGTGTCTGGTCTGAAGCCAGTGACAACCATGCCCTCCAGAAGAGTGACCCTGAATGCGTCCGTTCCAGGTACACAAGACCTTTCTCCATTTCCTTCTCTGAGAACTGGCACAAAAATTCCACAGTCACCTTCCAGGCAGAGAATCTATAAGATGGCCCCATTGTTGCTCTCTCAGGTGGCACCCTAATCATTCCTCTGGATCTGCCCAGCCCTGTGAAGCGTTATTTCTCCTCTTTTTGCTGTATTTTGAGCTCCATTCCTATGTCGCCATCTAAGTTCATTGTTTTTGCCATTCTGGAAAATAATTCACCAGTCTGTCCCTATGGAATCTATTTCCTGATAAGGTGGAGGACTTCTTTGTGTTCATTCTCATCAGGCAGGGCCCAGCGGAATCCTGGGAACCTACACCAAGAGAGATCTCCTTTCCACTTAGACAGGGGAGAGCGTGAAGTGCTCTCAGGATCTCAAAAACACCACATCACGGTAGAGACACATTTTTAAACTAACGTGCAGATCAGCAAGTTCACTTCCTTTTAGCCATGCATCCATCCATCCATCCAGCAGACCTATATCGAGTGCCCATTTGGAACCAAGTGCCTGTTATGCAGTACCCACAGCATCCATACAGCAAGGATCACACTAATAACACAGGGTTAATAACACCTCTCTCCATGGTACTGCACAGACTAAAATAATGTGTCAAGTGCTGAGCACAGTGATGGGCCCACATCGGTGCCCCTTCAGTTCCCAGAGCTCCCCCTTCTTGACTCTACGTCCCCAGTCAATTAGTAAATTTGGCTTTGTTGCTGAATTTCTCTTGATACCGCAGGTTCCTCCCACTTTGAGTCTGTCCTCCTACAGTTCTTCCCTCCTAAGCTAAGCTATCAACCAAGTGCATTTTTGACTGAAAAAGCCTGCTGCTCCATGGAGCTAAGAATTAGACAAATGATGCAGCTGGGACCAAGAACAAACAGGAGCGATTACAAGGGCATCTGAGCAGGGCCACTTTGGGGGAGGTGGGTTCCTGAGCACCCAGGAGCTCCGTGACCAGCAGGGGGATGCTGACTCCTGCACTGTGTGTGTGTGTGTGTGTGTGTGTGTGTGTGTGTGTGTGTGTGTGTGAGTGTGCGGGTCAGGGCACCCACATCCACCGTCCAATCATTCAACATCCTTTCCACTCAAGAGCAAAGGTGGGCACAGGTAACGATCTGCACCACACCTGTGTATCGAGGACCTTCCTGCTGTGCTGCATTTTAGCCTCCTAGGAATTAAAGCTATTGGAGGCCGGTGGACAGTTTCTTTTCCTTGATAAATGACTAGGAAAGTAAATAATATTCAAGCTCACCCACCTCGAAGGCAGCTGTTCTTAGGATTAATTGGAAGGTTGGCCTAAGCCTCCCATATTTCTTTGGTAAAGAAAAAAGTCACAAAATCATGTGACCTTCATATTTGGTTCACGACTAGAAACAAATCTTCACTGGCTGCTATTCCCAAGAATCTGTGGGGAAATGAAGCGGTGGCCATGTTTACAGGGCACTAAATTGTGTGATTAACAAACATGCTTGGACGGTCGGGGGTGGGGGGCAGAAAAAATGGATGCCAACGTGGATTTGCAGCCAGGATTCTGCATGTGGCTGCTCTGCCCAGGCCTGGCCTCAGAGGCAGGGATGCGGGAGACAAACCCAGAGGGAAGAGACGCCTGAGAAAGGTGTCTGCAAAGTGGGGAGGAAAGTTAAGGAGGAGCCATAGAGACTCAGTAATTCTGAGACTCTGAGTCCACTCCCTTTTTCAGAGACAGGGAAACTGAGGCACAGGGGGGAGTAACTTTCCCAAGATCGCTCGTTGTTTGTTTATTTGTTTGTTTGTTTTTAAAACAAGCTGGCTTTATTAACTTCATTGGCATATTTTCTTCCTGGCCACTGTGCATGATTTGCGGGATCTTAGTTCCGTGACCAGGGATTGAACCGGCACCCTTGGCAGTGAAAGAGCAGGGTCCTAACCACTGGACCGCCAGGGAATTCCCCAGATCTTTCATTGTTTGGAATGACCATTCTCCTACATTTGTGGTAAATTACAAACTGACCCAGGGTCACTCCACTTTCCCCTTTCTAACTCCCTCCCCTAAACACCAGGGACACACACATGCCAATACACATACACACACACACACACACACACACACACACACACACACACAGTGAAAACAAAATGAATGACGTGTGGTAGAGAGAAGATACACAGAACTGAAGTGAATCAGCAATGGCACACTGATTGGCATCACTGGGCCTTACATGAACTTGTATCTTTTGTTTATTTTTTTTGTTTAAAATCATAAAGAACTTCCATGACCCTACCACCTAAGCCAGGAACTAGAACATATCCAGTTAAGTAACATTTATCTTCTGTTCCTCACATATATCAACTTCCTACCTCCCCTCTCCCACCAGAGGTAACCAACATCCTAAATTTCGTGTTCCTTACTATGTTGCATTTATATATACGCATAACAAGGTATCATTTAGTTTTCTTAATCTTTAACTCCATGTTAATATCATACTCTATGTGTCAGATGTATTTTTTTCTGTCCACAATCACACAATTATTATTTATCCAGACTGTCATTGAAGTTCATTCATTTTCACTGTTATGTAATATTCTCTTGTGTGACTATATTATAGTTTATCAATTCATTCTCCTGTCAGTAGACTCATGGGTTACCTGATCTTTTTATTAGAAAGAGTACTTCTATGAATATTCTGATACATATCTTGTACACATCTGCAAGACTTTCTCTTACGTGTATGCCTAGGAGATAATTGTTTGGTGCTAATGTATGTGAAAGTTCAAATTTATGAAAAATCACAAATTGCTTTTCAAAATGATTATAGCAGTTTACATTTCCACAGCAAAGAAGCAGGAACACCACTGACCCATATTCCTTCCAAAACAGAAATGTCAAACTTCAATTTTGCCACTCAAATGGATACAAAATGGTATTTCATATTGGTCTTGATTTCTACTTTCAGATGTTTCTTCATCAGATATGTGTCCTCATCTGTGAAACTTCTGTGCCTTTGCCCAGATTTATTGGGTGGATTTTCCATATTGATTTCAGGAGTTCTTTTTTTTTTCTTTTAACTTATTTATTTTTGGCTGCGTTGGGTCTTCGCTGCTGCATGCGGGCTTTCTCTAGTTGTGGCGAGAGAGCGGGGTCTACACTTCGTTGCGGCTCGCGGGCTTCTTGCGGTGGCTTCTCTTGTTGCGGAGCACGGGCTCTAGGCATGTGGGCTTCAGTAGTTGCGGCACGTGGGCTCAGTAGTTCTGGCTTGCAGGCTCTAGAGCGCAGGCTCAGTAGTTGTGGCGCAGGGGCCTGGCTGCTCCGCGGCATATGGGATCTTCCCAGACCAGGGCTCGAACCCATGTCCCCTGCATTGGCAGGTGGATTCTTAACCACTGCACCACCAGGGAAGTCCCAGATTTCAGGAGTTCTTAATACTACGATTTTGTCAGTGATTGATGTTGCAGGTTTCATCTCCTAGCTTGTAGCTTGTCTTTTCACTTCTTTTATGGTGTCTTTTGAGGATCAGAACTTCTTAGTTTTAATGTAGTGTAATTTGTCAGTCTTTAATTTCACATTGGCATATTGGACTTTACTTCTCAAACCACTGCCAATTCTGCATCACAGTTTACAGTTCACACTCCTTATCTTTTCTGTACCCCATAAACCTGGTGAGCAAGATTTAACATTTCCTCATTTTACAGATGAGGAACCTAAGTCTTGATGGTCAGTAGGTCACAAAGCCAAGAAGCAGCTGTGTGAGGACCGGGGCTCGAGTCCTGAGTCCCCAGTTTAGTTCCACAGCCCTGCACTGCCTCTCTGCACTATGTCAGGAATTCAGCCAGCCATCCTCACAGCAAACACTTCCTTTAGGGTCTGATGTGCATTCCACATAGTGCTAAGCCCTAGAGACAGAGAGATAAGCAGAATGACATCTCTACGCTTGCAAAGCTTGTATCCGAGGGAATGTGCCTAGAGAAGGTTTTGTATGAGACATCTGAGCTTGGCCTTGAAGGAGGGTAGTCTTTTTCAAAGTGTGGGCGTTTAGAATGGGTGGGATTGTTCTAAGAGAAGGAAACAGCATGAGCAAAGGCACGGAGGGAGGAAGGAGCATGGTGAGGGGCTGAGCAGTAGGCTGTCCCATCTGGGGCAGGGCGGGGGAAGGAGTGGGAAAAGAAGCTGGGCCCCAAGACAAAGGTCAGATTGTGAAGAACTCTGTGGGCTTCCCTAACTAGCAGGAACTTCACCCTGTAGGCAATACATCTTTGATTTTGAAGCTCTGAGATCTGGCTTGCAAAGCCACTCTGTCCTCTAATATTGCTTCCAAGATCTCCTTCTTGAAGATTTCCACCTGCCAGGTAGGGCATTCCTTTCACTGGTCCTCTGAGTCCAGGGGTTTTCTTCTCAGTGTTGCATCCTGAAATGTGGTGAGGAAAACTTTTATTCTTGCTTATCAAGTAATGCATAGAATTCCGTCCTTTCTGCCCTACTACCATCATCATCCAATGGATGCTGGCCCAGAGTGTTGACCTGAAAGCATGGTGGAGCACAGGGTAAGATGGGCAGAGCACAGGCTTGGGTTTGATTTTCAGCGTTGCTACTAACCATGTGACCAGGGCATGTTTCTTCATCTCTCTGAGACAGTTTTGCAGGTCGTCATGAGAATTTAAGGACATACTGAACATGCCTAAAGCCAAGGAAACATCCAACAGATGTCAGTTGACTCCTCGCCATGACGTAAGTCCTACATCACACCCCTGAGGCCATGCAATCTAGACAGAGAAAGAACTCCCCTACTGAAACCAAATCAAGTAAACTAGAAATCAGGGCAGGTAGTGCCCAGACTGGGAAAGTGCCCAACTAAGCGGAAACACGAGAAGATGAGGCAAAATGCCCTTATTCTCCTGAACATATGGAATAGTTTCAAAAATGTATGTCTAATAAGCCACAAAGCAAGACTCAACAAATTCCAGAAGAATCTATTTTGAACACTAAGTGGAAGTGTCCACACCGAGCAATTCTGCCTTTGCTTCTGGTGTGCACCCCCAAAAGTTTCAATGGGCAGCACCCAGTTTTATGTTGGTTTTTTTCAGCTTGGGATTCCCATAACATGCATGTGCTAAGCATGTGGCTGCTACATCTGCGGATGTCGTGGGATTTCTTCCAGAAAACTCCTCCATCCCCCAACTCATAGCCACTAGCAGAAAGCAACCTTCTAGCATCTCTCATGGGGTAGGATTTATCTTATTCAGGATCCTCTAATTCTTCTCTCTTGAAGATTAGCAGTACCGATGGGAACTTACATAATTTTCTAGATTCCTCTTCTTTCTCTGTAACATTCTGAGGACCTGGGGGAGGGTAGGAAGCCATGGGCAAGAGCTATCCCAAGATATGCCAAGAATCTTCTGTTTCCTTCCTTAGACCTGCCTATCAAAGCATCAAACATCACATTTTACGCCTTTCTGAATTTGATTACTTTGCTGCTGAATCTTTCTTGGCTGTTACAGCTTTTGTTTCTTCAGTTGGTCATCAAGAGGGGGGTTTTGCAATCCACCTCCATCTCACCATCATTGCCTGAAAGTCTCTGTATCATCAAGAAATTGTTAAGAAACTTCTCTATGCCCTAGCCTGTGCCAACTTTGCTGGAAATAAAGGATAATTAGACAAGATCCATCCCCAGGAGCTTATGTTAATCTAGTTGTTAAGTTATGAAGATGTGGTCAGAAGCTACAGTAATAGGACTTAATAAACAGAAATAAAGACTAGTGTCCTAGGGAAAAGTCATAAACTACACCCATCCAGAGAGTATCATAATAATCAGCATTGTACCTCATGAGTTTCAAAATGCGTTCATGTTCATGATCTTGTCTGAGCCTCACCTACTCTAGCGACCTGTGCAGGATAAGAGAAAAGACAAGTGGCTTGCCCGAAGCCGGAGCCAAAGATGTAAGGATGGGGGAAAGGGCTGAAAGGAAATGGGACTATCACACTCATAAAAATTCACCATGAGCTGAACCACAGAAACCAATACAAGAAAAAGCTGAGTCACACAAACTTAAACTGAGTAAATTATTAATTCATCAAATAAAATTTCACAAAATGGATTTTTATTTTTTAAAGAGTAAGTTCTATTATTCTCAGTATACTTTCCCAGTGCCTACAAATTGATTTATATACAACAGTTTCATTGGTTGCATAAATGTGGCTTCTGTATGTTTCAAAGCAAGAGAACCTCTGGGATGTCTCAGTGGCAGAACAGGTCCTAGAAGCCCCAGGGGCTTCTCACTCTAGCTCAAATATAACTGATCAGAGGGTAAGCAGGGAAGAGTAGACAGTGTAGGACTTTGGGGTTCAAATTCCAACTTACTGTCTTTGAAGTAGGCATGACACATTCAGAATTATAAGGAATATTTAAACTACAGACTGCTTGGGACATAGTAGATGCTCAATTTTTAAAAGTACTTTGGATATGGAGGTATCCAATTTTCATCCTTTTTACTTTTTTTCACAAATATTTATTGAGAGTACTAGCCACGTGCTGCACACCATGCTTATTATGTATTGTCTAATTTAATCTTGTCCTTTTCCTCATAATGCTACTTGTGCTAGGAATTGACATACCATTTTTACAGATGAGGAAAATAGAGGCTCAGAGGCTTTGTGTGACTCACCCAAGGTTGGGGAAGTGTTGTGTGACAGGGCTGGTTTCCAGTGCAGGCCTGTCAGACTCCAAAGACTTCACGCACAACTAGTACCATGTTCTTGCCTCCGTAACACATGCAAGAAGAAGAATTGCAAACCCTTAGCATCTGCAATGTGTCTAGATCTGTTCCAAGAGATTTACCATTTAATTTAAATTTGCACATTTAATTAACATTTAAAACTCATTTAATCTGCACACAGCCCTTTGAGGTAGGTACCATTATTATCCCATTTTACAGATGAAAAAACAAATGTGAGCTACAGAGGAACTGAGTAACTCAATGTAGGTCCCATAATCTGCCTCTAATTATCTGAAGGAACAGTATGTGGCAGACCTGATATGTACACCCAGCTTGGGGACAATAAGGCCATGACCCATATGTGCTTCAGCTCCAATGGAGAGGAATGAACACAAGGGCTCCCCAAAACCTTTCCCCTCTCTGGATCTTATTGCTCCAGTTTTAACTAAGACAGACAAGACTAAATGTTAGGCTGCTTTTATCCATGTAAAGCTTTTTCTCTTTGATGAGAAAGAAGCTAAACTCTAATTTGCTCTCTTTTGAATACAAAATTTGACTTCAATTAACCAAAATTTTTCTTACTTTGCATTTTTTACAGAGATCCTCTTTGTTGTTGAGAAACTCACCAATGGCTAAGTGTATTCAGGTGCAGAAAATCCCACTGAGACTTGGGGTTCTTGTGAGTCACCTCTCTTCACCACGTCCCTGCTGTGTTACTTTCCCTATCCATGGAGTGGTCATAGGACCCAAAGGGAGAGGCCATCTGGGTCCAACCTCTATTACATCATCCTGATGGAATGTGGATACAGGGTTTGCAGGGACTTTCTGTTTAAGCCTTGTTTTATTTAAGTTGATATCATTCTTAGAGTTTTAAATCGCATCCACAGTTGCTTGGAATCCAGGCTTCAGTTGGATTATTGAAGGGCCGCAGCCAACGTGTCCTCCTAAAGTTGAACTCAGCAGATGGTTAAACCAAAGCCATCCTGCCCCAAGGCTTAAAGCGAATCTCTCAGTTCAGTACATTTTAAAGACTGCTGGCAGTCAGCAGCCTTTAGATTTATGTAACCTAAGTTGCATACCGTAAAAGCACATGCTAGTTATATAACAGATGTTCATGTGAATTGGTTAAAATAGGGCAGGTAAAGGATCATACACCATGATCAAGTGGGGTTTATCCCAGGAATGCAAGGATTCTCCAATATACACAAATCAATCAATGTGATACACCATATTAACAAATTGAAGGAGAAAAACCATATGATCATCTCAATAGATGCAGAAAAAGCTTTCGACAAAATTCAACACCCATTTATGATAAAAACCCTCCAGAAAGGAGGCGTAGAGGGAACTTTCCTCAACATAATAAAGGCTATATATGACAAACCCACAGCCAACATTGTCCTCATTGGTGAAAAACTGAAACCATTCCCACTAAGATCAGGAAAAAGACAAGGTTGCCCACTCTCACCACTATTATTCAACATAGTTTTGGAAGTTTTAGCCACAGCAATCAGAGAAGAAAAAGAAAGAAAAGGAATCTAAGTCAGAAAAGAAGTGAAGCTGTCCCTGTTTGCAGATGACATGATACTATACATAGAGAATCCTAAAGATGCTACCAGAAAACTACCAAAGCTAATCAATGAATTTGGTAAAGTAGCAGGATACAAAATTAACGCACAGAAATCTCTTGCATTCCTATACACTAATGATGAAAAATCTGAAAGTGAAATTAAGAAAACACTCCCATTTACCATTGCAACATAAAGAATAAAATATCTAGGAATAAACCTACCTAAGAAGACAAGAGACCCGTATGCAGAAGATTATAAGACGCTGATGAAAGAAATTAAAGATGATACAAATAGATGGAGAGATATACCATGTTCTTGGATTGGAAGAATCAACATTGTGAAAATCACTCTACTACCCAAAGCAATCTACAGATTCAATGCAATCCCTATCAAATGACCAACGGCATTTTTCACAGAACTAGAACAAAAAATTTCACAATTTGTCTGGAAACACAAAAGACCCGAATAGCCAAAGCAATCTTGAGAAAGAAAAACGGAGCGGGAGGAATCAGGCTCCCTGACTTCAGACTATACTACAAAGCTACAGTAGTCAAGACAGTATGGTACTGGCACAAAAACAGAAATAGAGATCAATGGAACAGGATAGAAAGTCCAGAGATAAACCCAGGAGAAAAGGCAGCCTCTTCAATAAGTGGTGCTGGGAAAACTGGACAGCTACATGTAAAAGAATGAAATTAGAACACTCCCTAACACCATACACAAAAATAAACTCAAAATGGATTAAAGACCTAAATGTAAGGCCAGACACTATCAAACTCTTAGAGGAAAACATAGGCAGAACACTCTATGATATAAATCACAGCAAGATCCTCTTTGACCCGCCTCCTAGAGAAATGAAAATAAGAAACAAAAACAAACAAATGGGACCTAATGAAACTCCAAAGCTTTTGCACAGCAAAGGAAACCATAAACAAGATGAGCAGACAACCCTCAGAATGGGAGAAAATATTTGCAAATGAAGCAACTGACAAAGGATTCATCTCCAAAATTTACAAGCAGCTCATGCAGCTCAATATCAAAAAAATAAACAACCCAATTCAAAAATGGGCAGAAGACCTAAATAGACATTTCTCCAAAGAAGGTACACAGATCGTCAACAAACACATGAAAGAAGGCTCAACATCATTAGTCATTAGAGAAATGCAAATCAAAACTACAGTGAGATATCACCTCACACAGGTCAGAATGGCCATCGTCAAAAAATCTACAAACAATAATTGCTAGAGAGGGTGTGGAGAAAAGGGAACCCTCTTGCACTGTTGGTGGGAATGTAAATTGATACAGCCACTAAGGAAAACAGTGTGAAGTTTCCTTAAAAACCTACAAATAGAACTACCATATGACCCAGCAATCCCACTACTGGGTATATCCCCTGAGAAAACCATAATTCAAAAAGAGTCATGTACCACAATGTTCATTGCAGCTCTATTTGCAATAGCCAGGACATGGAAGCAACCTAAGTGTCCATCAACGGATGAATGGATAAAGAAGACGTGTCACATATATACAATGGAATATTCCTCAGCCATAAAAAGAAACGAAATTGAGTCATTTGTAGTGAGGTGGATGGACCTAGAGTCTGTCATACAGAGTGAAGTAAGTCAGAAAGAGAAAAAAAAATACCGCATGCTAACACATATATATGGAATCTAAGGGAAAAAAAATGGTCATGAAGAACCTAGGGGCAAGACGGGAATAAAGACACAGACCTACTAGAGAATGGACTTGAGGATATGGGGAGGGGGAGGGGTAAGCTGGGACAAAGTGAGAGAGTGGCATGGACATATATACACTACCAAACGTAAAACAGATAGGTAGTGGGAAGCAGCCGCATAGCACAGGGAGATCAGCTCGGTGCTTTTGACCACCTAGAGGCGTAGGATAGGGAGGGTGGGAGGGAGGGAGACGCAAGAAGGAAGAGATATGGGGACATATGTATACGTATAACTGATTCACTTTGTTATAAAGCAGAAACTAACACACCATTGTAAAGCAATTATACTCCAATAAGGATGTTTTTTAAAAAAGAAAGATTTGAAGATGCTGCTGATTTGAAGAGATGTGAAAATGCAGGAGGGGGCCATGAGGCAAGGAACATGATTGGCCTTTAGAAGCCTGAAGGGGAAAGGGACCGGATTCTCATTTAAAAAAAAAAATAGGGCAGGTAAATTAGATGTTGAAAATCAGAACCCAAAGGTTCCCAATAGCTTTAAATATATGATGTTTACAGTCATAATGAGGGTATAATTGGGGTTTTTTTACCCTGTGCTCTCCAATAACAACAGACGTGATCAAGTGTCTACCAAATGCCAGTCACTTCTGCCCTATGGCTCGGCTTTGGAGTGTGGTCAAACTGCTTGATCTATGACATTCTGCAAGCTTCCCTGCCATGGTTCACCCATCCATCAAACAGAGGTAGTCATGCCTACCTTACCAAGTCAACATGAGAATTAAATGAAAAACATGGCCAAGTGCCTGGCAGGAAGTGGGTACCCAAGGAAGGATGGCTTCCTAGCCCACTGCCCTTATCTGATTTTATTTACTCCTCCGGGCCAGCCGGGGAGCTTGGTATGATTATAATCCCTAGGTAGCAGGTGAGGAGGCTGGAGCCCACTGCCAACCTGACATTGCCCTTCAGCAGAGGAGGGTCTTCAGTGCAGAACTCCGTAGAGGCGCATCTTTGCTTTGCACAGGTTATCCCACTGGCCGTTCATGCAGGTCTTCGGACTTCTCTGCTTTTCCTTCTGGCTTCCTGCCATCTGGCACTTTCCCTGCTAATTAGCACCTCAACCACGGTACAGCAGGGGAAATCCAGAAGGGCGAGCCTCAGTGGTTAGCAGCTGAATTGTGTGGTTTAAGAGCTTCCGGGGAAAGATTTTTTTTTTAAGTTTGATAAAAGAAGGAGTGTCACATCTCAGTGGTGGCATGAGCATTTTAAATTATATCTGGAGTTCAGTTGTCTTTTATCCCGGCCTCCCACCAATAGGTAATTGAAAGTGGATCGTTATATTTAAGAAGTGTTCTGATCTTCAGGGAGATTAAAGCTCATTTGTATGCTGAGGCGTTGAGCATATGCTTCTCAAAATCCTATCAGAGCTGCTCTTCATCCTAGCCACTACCACCCAACTGCTTACTCCCTCTGTTTATGCTGTCTTTCATTGGCAAGGAGTTTGATGTGCAATAGTGTTCATTCTTCGCTGAGATGAAATGGCTGGCATTCCGTACCCAGAAAAGCAGTGGATGCAAAGACATTAGATCAGCCACTGGGAATCCAAGGTCAGGTTCCTACATCCCTACTCAGGCAAATTCATGTTAACCCAGGCCGAGAATCCACTGATGGGAAAGGTAGCGTCCCTTTTTGAAACTGATTTTCGATGGAGGTGAGAGAAATCACTTGAGAGACCCCATAACTCGGATTTAAAAATCCAGTAAAACATCTGCATTCACTCCCAACACGTAGCCTACACTCACCTTTTGTTTTCAGCTAAGTCTTTATATACCTTCTTGCATAACAGAGTGAACTAAATTCACAAGGGCTACAAAACTTGTAAAAACCAACCCTGCAAAACTATGGAGGAGCAGTACTATCCCAAAGACATTCTAGAAAACAGTTTGGCAAAACGAGGCAAAGGTCTTTAAAATGCTCATAACCTTTGATTTAATAATTGCACTTCTTAGAGTCCATTCTTACGAAACAATTTATGAATGCAGATAAATGTTTCTTGCAGTGTCTGCAGAGATGATGGGCAAAATTGGAAAAGGTGAATGCTCCCCAAATGGGCATGATTAAATTCATTTATTCAATACATATTTATTGTGCAGCTACTTGGTACAAAAACTCTTGCAGGCAGTTCTTCCCCGGTAATAGGAAAGAGGGGAGAGGGTACGGGCACAGGTGTCGTAGGGTGGGTGGGAGAGAGGGGAGAGGGTATGGGCACAGGTGTCGTAGGGTGGGGGAGGGTAGCAGAGGTATAGCTGGGCAAGTTTTCTTCAGGCTGAAAAACCATTTGCATTAAAAAATTTCAGTGAGAGGAAAAGAGGCTCAGAATACAGTGTCTCATGAAAAGCCATCATACATACGTGTGTGTGTGTGTGTGCTGTGTGTGTCTGCAGATCTGAAGTCCTTGGGCATGAAGTGTACTGGTGTCTACAACTAACTAGGAATAAGAAAATAAGGTAGACTGATGAATAGATAGAGGGATACATAGATAGAGAGATGGGCTAAAGCAAATACAGCAAAACGAACACGAGAAAATCTAGATGGTAACTATATGAGTGTTCACCATACGATTCTTTCGACCTTTCTGTATGTTTGAAAGTTTTTATAATATAAAATCAAGGAAAAACATGTTTTTATGTACATGTCCACACAAACATGTATATGTACGAAAATGTTCAAAGTAGTCATCTTTCGGTGGTGACAACTGAGTGGTTTTTTAATTCTGTTTTATACATTTCTATACATTACCCACACCATGAGGCCCTGGTCCCAACTTGCCAGTGAGGATTTAATCTCCCTGAAGCGGCCCCCGCGGCTTCCAGATGATTCCTTGACTGTACTCTGGGATAAAGTCCTCTGTTTCTTCTCCCACGCCCCTGTCGGGTGGCCTCTGCCACAGCTCATTCTGTGGCGGCCCCTCGTTCCTGGGTGCAGGTGGCCTCTTCTACCTGAACCTGCTTCTGTCACCTCCCTTTACCTCAAGGGGGAGGACCTCACTCAGCTTCCCCAGGTCTGCCGCATATTACCTGGGGCACAGGCCCGTGTTCTGTTCCCCACGGTGCCTCCACAATACTTGCACCCAAATCTCAGCTCCAACACCTACCATCTGTGGGTCCCTCAGCTAGCTGCTTACCCTCTCTGGGATTTAGTTTCCTAACCTGCAAAATTGGGAAAATATTAGTACCTAACTCATAACGCTATTGTGAGGACAAAATGAGTTCCCATCTAGTATTCAGAATAGTACCTGGAATGTAACGGGCACTAGGTGAGTGTATTATTATCATCAATATCATTACCATTACTAGTACTGCCGCCATACTACAGTCACCACCAAACCCAGATTGCAACGTGCAAGAAGATATGGTACGTTCTGAGACAATCGAGGGGAAGTGTTGTGGACAGAATCATGTATAATACTGTCTCAGGTCCAGGGTCACCTGAGCACCCCTTCCAGGCCGGATCCCAGGTGCCTGGCTTCCGTCTGACCCAACAGGACAGTGGCAGGTCCCCCACCACTAAATCACACCATTCTTCTCTGTGCCACAGAGACTGACCACTGACGTCAGGGAATTTGTTCCAGGAGATGCAACTTACAAAACATGATAAGGCCCCTCCCCTGAGTCCTCCTTTCTTGCTCCAAGATTTACGTCTTCTGGGGATAATGCAAAACTGGGACATTCACTCAATGGCAAGCCCTTCCCTACGCACTGGGGTTCAATCTGGTCTCAAAGCCTTCAAAAGACAATCATCAAGTAGCTGGACATAGATGTCTTTGCCAAAGTCTCTGCTACTCAGTCTTACTGTGGTCATCACGTTAAATATATTTTCCAAATTCGATGCAATTAATGGGTTCCACTTTCATAATGAAAAGAAGATGGTGGTTGGGAACTTTCTTAATGTTGCTGTTAAGGTGTAGGATTCTACAGGGTGCCACGAAATCAAACAGATTCGTATTGCAAAGTCTGTAAATGGTCACTGGTTAGCCTGACGGTGTTTGTCTAACTAGTTGCACTAGGACGTTCCCACTTCTTCTAGGAAATACCTGTCAGAAATCATAGATGTTGTTTTTCTGAGATGTAAAAACAATAGCACTTTGTTATTTTTATCAATTCTATCTTTGCTGGGCCTATCAGAGTCAATCATTTGAACTGGGGCAAAAATAAGAGACTACTTGTGTATTCGAAATTTACATGCTCAAAATCCTAACCTTTGCCAAAAAGTTTTTTAAAAGGTAGAAGAGAACTGTTGGTTTCTAGCACAGGAATGTCATTCAAACCCTCAAATTCAAAATAACTTACAAGTTTCCAAGTTCCACTTCTCTTTCCAAGTAAACAGAGATATCTTTTTCTAAATTGTTTCCGCCCAACTTTTGCAACGTGCCTAGCAAATTTCTCAAATATGACATATTTTATGTGTTTCCAGGTGTTGAGAAATGCCAGGAAACCAACCCAAGGAGTAAAAAAAATTCACAGACCTGGTTGGTGAGAAAGAATAACTAATGAACTTTCTACTTTCCAGCAAATGTAAAACTCTTCATAATTCTGCAGGTACCAGTTTAATAGCCATCAAAACTGTCTTATTTAGTTATTGCAGGAGTGAAGCTTGCATGTGTGAGCAAAGAATTGCATTTATCTTCATGAATATACAAACGAGTGCATTACGTGACTCAATCAGTGGCTTACCTCTCAGTAGAGACAACGTTCTGGAATCAAACAAAAAGCCTGTTATGTGAGGGCTAGAAGGGTCCCAGAGGATCATTTCATCAAAGCCCAGAGAGGTGACGAGATCACCCTAGTTCACACAGCAAGCTGGTCCCAGTAGGGGCTGCCATCTTGGCCTCCTTCCCCCACAGCAGGACCTCTTTTCTGCATTGGGCAGTTAGGACTCAAACACTAAGAGGAGAAATACCTATGGATTCCTTTTCCCATCCATCGTCCTCATGGAATATAATTTGGTAAAGTGAGAAGACTGCAGGCTTTGGAACCAGCCCTACAAGGTCCAAATACAATTCTACCATATACTGCAAACCTCTGATAACACTAAGAGTTGATTTATCTTCCAGTGAGAATGTGAGTGAGATGCACACGGAGCCAGCAAAGTACCTGCAGGTACAAGGTTCTCAGCGGAAGTAGGATGATTATTATCTGTCTATCACCAAATATATACACTAGATATTTATTAAATAAATTGGACATACCAGATATGTACATTTGATATATAGAGATATATATACCCTAGTATGTATGTGTATGTATAAATAGATAAAAGTATGTACAGATATAGATAGATGTTACCAATGCCTAAAACTCCTATACTCCTCTAATCTTGTCACATAGAGAGTAAAAAGCTAACAGACTCTTGCAAGGTAGCCTAAGTCACTCAATATCTCCTTGGAGAATCTTTGAAATTTCTCAACATTGGGTCAGACTAAAGTTACAGGAAATGCTGACAGAACATACCCTTGCAAACAGCTCTGACAGCGGCAGAGAAGGTAAAATACTGCAAAGAGGGGGCGAGAGGAAGGTGAAGAGAGGAGAGAAAGGGTAGGAGGAAAAAGAGTGAGCAGAAAGCTCTTGAGTTGAAGGATGAGGTGAAAGGGTGTCCACAAACCTGCCAGTCACCCAGGAGGCAGCCAGCTGTCATGGCCCATGGACCTCATTTTCAACCCCAAGACCAACCAACTCTTATCCCAATTCTACAGTTTTTTGAACCCCTAAAAGAGTCTGTTCATCCATCCATTCATTCACACAATAAACGTCCTCAATTTTGAGGGCATTCTGAAATAATGAAACATCATAAAGGAGAAATCGAAGAATCTTTGTCATCCATATAATTTTACAGAATTAATGCTGAATTTTTTTCTACTCCATGACTACCACTGCTTCCAACCTACTATTCTCCCAGTCCCTCTATTCTGGTTACCAATTCTGTAATTAAATGCAGAGATCCAATCTCCATAATATAATATGCATTCTCTACAAAGCATCCAAATATTGGTTGAGAACTATTTTTACCACCCTGGACCCCAAAAAAGCACCTAACAGAAGATGGATAATCAGGTGTCCTATACAAGTCAACTCTCTTCTGCAGATTAAGAACTGGTAGGAATTCAAACCAATACATGCCTTACAAATATCACTTCAGGAGATTCTTTTCTTGTATGTATATGTCAAACCCAAATGGAATAAGACATTGGAAAATGAGCTGTTCATAGCCCTGCCTTCATTTATGTCTTTTTACTCATTTCTGGTTGACCCCCTACCCGCCACCCTTATGATCTATGTCTATACATGTCCAAATCCTCCTCATGCCCCAAGGCCCAGCTCAGATACCACCTTCTCCAGGAAGACTCCCGTGTCTGTCTCCAGCAGGAAATGATTTTGTTTTCCTTACAAGTCTCAGAGAGCACTTCACCTCATACTTTTCTTGTGGAATTGTTCATTTCCAAGCTTTTATGATAGTTATTAATAAACCCATCTTCTATCTCCTGGGAGCCGCTTGCAGGCCACCATTTCTCACCCTCCCACCACATCTCTCATCACCATCTAACCTACACTTTGCTGCTTTTTATCTGACCTTGAATTGTCCTTCCACAGGGAATTTCTTTACATCTATCGCCTGTCCTAACCTCTTCCCACCCAAAGTGCTTTCCCAGTAATATCTATAATCATCACTGCCTTTCTAACTGCCCCACAATCCATGAGCTCTTTAATGACAATGGCTGTAACTTGCGTCTGTGCTCCTAGTTTAGGAACGTGGGAAACTTTTGTGGCATAAGTGAACAGCCACATCCAGTTTCCCTAAATTGTTCCCAACCCAAAAGCACAGCTCTAGAATCTGACTGCCTGCATTCTCACCCCAGGTCTATCACTTGCTAGCTCTATAAGCTTGGGCAAGTTTTTCAACCTCTCGGATATCTCAGTTCCTTCATCTGTAAACTAGGGATGATAGTAATACCTATTTTACAGGATTATTTTGAGAATTGAATTAGATTGTCTATTTTAAATGCTTGGTATATTTTTGAAACATGGTAAGCAATTAATTATTCTTTTCAATAAATGTTTTTGAACAAGTGAAGGAATAAATGCTTCTTGTTCCCAGAAACATATAGACTATGGGACACCTTTATTATGTCTTCTCCCTACAGAGATGAACAGCTATATTTTGAGAAAATTCACTCTAAAATTATATTCTCTGCTAAAAGCAAGCTCCGATGTGTCAACAAGACTCCAAGCAATGGCTGGAGAGTGTCCTATTTAGGATGCTGTGTCCATTTATGAAATTTCATACCCAGTAGATTTACATCTTCGGAGAAGCAAAAATAAATGGGGTGACTTCATGACCGTATCCCAAGCAGGTGACTGAACATTTTCTTGGATCTTACTAGGGCGGCCCCTAGAAGTCTTCCTTGAAACACAGACTTTATATTCCATTTTATCTTTAGGTTTTATTTTTAGCAGCAAAAGGTTAAGAGCCTGGGACCAAATATCTATTCTACAAAACCACTTTTTCAGGGAAAACAACTCTCTAGGACCAGAGGAGGCCTCAGAGCGTGGCCCTCCATCTTCTGGCAGATGCCCACTGTACTCAGCTGGGCATCACAGGCACCAGCCACAAACACAGCCCCTCTGGCACACTTTGCCATTTTTCAAGGCAAACCATTATATCCTGGGGCTGTTCTTATCATCAGAAAACTCCTTCCCAATTTTTACCCTCTGAAGTTGCAAAGGCTGAATAAACTCCCTAATCCAGCTCTTCAAATACTGCCAAGCTCTTCCTACAACCTGAGCACCCAGTTCCTTGAGCCATTCTTAACATGAGGGACCTCGGCAAGACTGAGAACGCCTCCAGGCAGGGTCTATGCATGATCCATTTGGTGCAGTCACATAATGGCTTCCTGAACATAGTAGAAGCTCAATAAATATTTGTCAAACAAATAGATGAATAATTAAATGCATTTGAAAAGTTTCTCATTTCTCTGTTTACTCAACAAAGAGGTATACAGGACTAATAATATTCTTTTTTTTTTTTTTTTTTTTTTTTTGGT
>NW_006784503.1:1855522-1867125 GCF_000442215.2 Lipotes vexillifer
CCCGTGTGCCCTGCATCGGCAGGCGGACTCTCAACCACTGCGCCACCAGGGAAGCCCGAGGACTAATAATATTCTTGTATGAGCAACAGGGATGGAAGTTAAATAAGAAACAGTGTGTGCTCCCAAGGAATTCATGGCTCACAAAGGCACCCTGTGGATTAATGTACAATATGTGCTGCAACACAACGTACGGAGTGTGTGCATGTCCTTGAGGCTCTTGAGGGAGGAGCAGCACTTCCCCAAACAGCATATAGAGAAAAACCCAGTCCAAAGTGACCAGCATGGGCAAACCCCAGTGATCCATCTGGATTAATGTGACCCATTTCCTTCCCACCTGTAGCGCCACAATTGAATACAACACCCTAGTTAGAGCCTTGGCCATGCAAATCACAAGAAAAACAGCACTTCCCTTTAAAAAGTCACAATGCAGGGCTTCCCTGGTGGTGCAGTGGTTGAGAGTCCGCCTGCCGATGCAGGGGACACGGGTTCGCGCCCTGGTCCGGGAAGATCCCACATGCTGCGGAGCGGCTGGGCCCGTGAGCCATGGCCGCTGAGCCTGCGCGTCCGGAGCCTGTGCTCCACAACGGGAGAGGCCACGGCGGTGAGAGGGCCGCGTACCGCCAAAAAAAAAAGCCATAATGCTTCTAACAATGCATTTTACTTTTCAATTTATTTTTCTGGTAGCTATGTCCCGTGGTTGATTTATAGGGCGTACACAGTCATCGCAAACCACTGAAACATTTATTTCAGTAGCAACTCTTTGCTAAGCCCCATGCCTGCCAAGCTGCACTGGTATATAATGGACTAATTTTTCATTTTCCTTAAACACAGAAGTTTGCATTTTCCACCATGATATTTCATTTCCCCCCTCCCGACTCATGCTCCAGCCACCACCACTGAACTATATTATAGTGTCAGGCCTTTCCCTGGTGAAGAATGCAGAGTATTGAGATTCTGCACTGTATGATTAGGAAACTTGGGAGAAAGTAAAACTTGGAATTTTGGTGAGACCAGCATTCCAAAAGCAGCTGTCATTTCTGACCTTTCCACGTTACTCTGGAATCTAGTCCGCATCGATGTTATTTCTGTTGTAGGGAAGGAAGCCACAGAGGTGTGATGGCTGCATCCCCACATTCCTGGAGCAGCCCCAATTTCTAATATTCTGTCTGCTTCATTGCCTGTATAAATCACCAAAATGTCCCAGAAATTACAGTAGCTTATCTTCTGTATTTGCTGCCTCTCCCAGACTGTCTTTGCCTCAGAAACGTTCCCGGTGTCCTTTGTCAGATCTTTCATCCCAATTTTCTCTGAAAAGATTATTCGAGAAGATTTGAATGATGTCTCATAAAAAGTCCTCTAAAGAGCCAGTGAGACTTAGAGCTAGAAGCTCTTGGAGAGCTGCCTTCCCAGCTCCCAAACCCTTCTCGCTCCAAGAGTTTGTCAGGTAAAATGGGCAAGCCATCTCGCAGGTTTCCCACTCCACTGCAAAATATGCCTTATTATTCCATTTCTACATGGCTGGTTTTATTTTACAGGGGTTGGGGCTGGGATGGGAGGAGGACATTGGAAACAACATTTACTATCTCTTTCCTATATCACAGCATTCTGTATACATAAACCCATTTAATCCTTATAACTTTGAGGTGAATAGAATCATCCCTCAAGAATAATGAGGTTTAAAGAATTTCAGTAACTTCTCCCAACATCATACAAAGCCCATATTCTGTCCTTGTACTACATACTTGATAACTATGAAAAATCTAAACTTGGAAAAACTCTTGGAGGATAGCTGCTCCAAACAGTTTGTTTTTCAGATGAATCCACAGGGGCCCAGAGAAGGCTAGAGACATTGGCAACACCCTGGAGCTCATTAGTGGTGGAACCGGAACCCAGGTCTCCTGAAACCCAAGCCCCGTGCCCTTCCTCCAGCAACACACAGGCTTAAAGTCAAACAGAGAGGTGCCCAGAAGGAAGGACTGCCTAATAAAGACGCCCTTAGCCCACAAGAAGAAAAGGGACTGTTAATCTGCAGAATATTATTGGAATATTTTGAGAGGGCAGCAAAAATGATGTGAGTAAAGATTTGCAAATAATCTAATGTCAGATGTCAAAAGTAAAGCAGAGATATTGACAAGATGACAGACAAAAGGTGTTTGAATTAAACTATGCACAAAAAGCAAAAGTCAGCTAGGTGGGCAAGTTCGGAGGGGTCTCTGAATTCTAGCAAAATACTCCCTTGAACTAGAAAATCAGTATCATGATTCCCTGATAAGATGGTTGAATGGATAGTTCGGGGTGGAAAAAATGAGGTCATCCTGAAGAATTCCATCTGATGTGCAATATTGTGAACCAGAGGTTAATTTCCTGGGAGTTTTTTAACAATTAATCTCTTCCATATGGCAATTGGGCAATAAAAAATAGTCCCTTATATAAAACCACCTAAAGGGAAAATACACATAACGGAAGAATTATCCCCAAAAATTGTTCAAGAAACAATATACAAGTGACAAAAGCAAGTTCCCTACAAATGAGGGAAATATATGAACATGGAAATTTTCCAAGAAGTATTTTCCTTCTCTAAGCTGAACCAAGTGGGAGAATCTGGAGGTGGTACTCTATAAAACAGTATGCTTTTTATTTGAATGGATTTTTCAAAATTTAGTATGCTGATGGAAATGCTACTTATAATTAATTAGCGAATAAGAATTTAGAAAACAAGAATAGTCCTTGGAGTCAGTCTTCTTTTGCAGCAGGGTATTTGCCTTTAATGTGATCATTGGTAGTTAAAATCACTGGATTAGGTTTGTTCCAGCTGAGCCAAGAGGCATTTATAATTCTCTTCTCTCCAAAAGTAAACCACAATCAAAACTAGGTCACAGATGCTGTTTGAAAATAATGACTAACATCTGCATAGCCCAGTTATGGTTTAAAGAGCAAATTCACATCCATTATCTCATTTGAGGCACATGAAAATTTGTGAAGCAGATATTAGTATTCCCCCATCAAGGCTCAGAGTTTGAATGACTCGGCTAAGGACGCACAATGGGTAAGTGACAGAACCGGGCTCCTGACGTTCCCTGCACTCTGCCCATCAAATACACTATCAGCCAGAACTATAACTACCCACCAAACACCTGCGAGTTCAGATTCTCCTGGAATCCAACTAACCAGGATCTACAGGGGTCTGCTTTTATTTGTTTTTGCGGGGGAGGGAGGAGCTTTGGGGAGCATTTACTTTAAAGATGGAAAAGATGAACAGACAAATATCCTTCTGAGCATAATCGGAACTCCTCTGCTTGGTGTCTAGCTTTTCTGATCTCCTACACTTTTCGGGATAATCTTCTGTATTTCTGATAGGAATCTACAGAGAATTATCAAAAAACAAAAATCAGTTTTGTTCAACAAAATGGTCCATTAGTTTGTGAATTTGGCTTGCAATATTTAAAAAATATTTATAATTTTTAAAAAGGTGAAATCAGAAAGATTTTCTGGTTAGCCAGAAAAGCAAATTAATGAGAAATAATGTTGTTCATGAACTATAGTGTCATCCCTGCACAAAGACGGTCTTTGAGTCTATTGTCAAATGTTGGCAGGATTCTCTTTCAGCCTTTCACTTATTTCTTATCTTCAGGGCTGATAACTACAGCCAGAAAATGAGATGTCAATTAGGAATAATTTTTGGTCATTTTTTTCATACATATTTTCGTTAAATGTTGGAATCCGGGCATGTAAAACTCAGGATCGGAAAGAAAGAAAAAGAAGAAAGATCCATCTGCCAGGTAGGGTTCCTTATAATGTGTTCACGGGGAGAAACAGGAGAGGTCAAGAATTTCTCCAAAGGGCAGGTTCCTTAGTCCTACAATTCCTTTTGGTGGAAGACAGCTAGTTTTGGATAGTTTGGTTCCAGGTAAGGTCTGAAAGCAATTCTTCAAGTAGGAGTCTGGAAGAATGTAATAGAGATGAAATGTAATAAGAGGAAACTCTGTTAGAATCCAAAGCAGACTCTTCCTTCCAAGAGTTTCTGCACTTAAAATCACAGTATAATTTTGTTTACAAAGAAAGAAAGATATTTTGACTAACATGAAACAGATTTGATATATGATCCTCAGAAGCAAATATTCCCCAGGCTATTAAGGCAATAAACTTGAGAGAAAGTGATTTTACATGGAAAAAACTCAGAGATGAAGACACATATAATTAAACTTGGGTCTAGGCAATATCAACTTTGGAATAACAAAATCCATCAAATAACCAAGATTTATCTTCTTAATGCCAACAAAGTAGTGTGGCTAACTCTCCCCCCGACCATGGCTAACTCCCTTCCCCACTAAATTATTTAATTCATGTTGGTGACCTATTAGTTTGCTCAGTCTGCCATAACTAAATACCACAGACTGGGTATTTAGACAACAGAAACTTCTTTTCTCACAGGTCTGGAGGCGTGAAGTCAAAGATTTAGGCGTTGGCAGGTTTGGTCTCTTCTGAGGTCTCTCTCCCTGACTTGACAGATGGTCTTCTCACTGTGTCTTCACATGGTCACCCTTCAGTCTATGTGGCTGTGTCTAATCTCTTCTTCTCATAAGGACCTTAGTCCTACTGGATTAGGCCCACTATATAACCTCAGTTTACCTTAATAGCCCCTTAAAAGGCCCTATCTCCAAGTGTAGCCCCATTCTGAGGTCCTGGGGGACTAGACTTCAACGTGTGAATTTGGAGGGACACCATTCAGTCCATAACTCTCTACTCTCTGGTCTCACAAAATGCATGTTCTTCTCACATGCAAAATACATTCACCCCATTCCAACAGCCCCCAAGTCTTAACCCATTCCAGCACCAACTCTAAGTTCAAAATCTCACCTAAAATATAAAAACAGTTAAGGGTGAGACATCTTGAAGGTATGAAACATCCTGAGGGAAAATTCTTCTCCAGCTGTGAATCTGTGAAACCAGTTAAGTAATCTGCTTCCAAAATATAATGGCAGGACATGCAGAGCATAGGCATTCCCGATCCAGATGGGAGAAGTCAGGAAGAAGAAAGTCTGAAGCCCAGCAAGGCAAATTCCATTAGATTTTAAGGCTTGAGAATAGCCCTCTTTGGCTCCATTTTCTATCCTCTGGGTCCACCAGGGAGGCAGCCGTGCCTCCCAAAGCCCTGGGCCGCTGTTCTCACCCTATAGAACCAAGAGGGAAGCAGCCCCATCACCCCTCCCAGGCCTGTGCCCTCTAGGCCTACGGTGGCAGCCCTGCCAGCCTCTGAACTGCCTTCCAGGACATTCTTCTCTTTCCTTGGAAAATAACATGTTCACAGCCAGATTGCCCTACTGGTCCATCCTATAAAGTCTCAGAAGTCCAACAGCCTTCCTATATTTTGTCCTGTGTCTGCCCCCCGTTTCAGTTCAACCTGCCATCATTTCTGCTGAAATGGTTAATTGGATCCATGAGTCATATCTGTCATGTCTTTATAACCAAATGATTGTCCAGCAGGGGTGTCCCTGATGTTCTCTCCAGCTCTCGCATTCTCAGTTTTTGCAAAACTGATAGGCTGAGAATTTCCAGATCTTCCAGTTCTGGTTCCTTTTGGCTTAACAATTCCTTCTTTAGTGCTTCTCTCCCCTCTCACATCTCACTCTAAGCAGCAAGGAAAAACCAGCCAGTACCTTCAACACTTTGCTTAGAGCGCTCCTCAGCTAAACATCCCAGTTAATCACTCACAAGTCCTACCTTCCCTAAAACACTGGAACGCACCTCAGCCAAGGTCTTCGGCCCTTTATTACAAGGATCACCTCTCCTCTGTTTCCAATAACGTGTTCCTCATGTCCATCGGTGACCTCACCAGAAGCACCTCTTGTGTTCACGTTTCTGTGAATAGTCTTCAAGGCAATCTTGGCTTTTCTGTCATGCGCCTCAAGACTCTTCCAGCCTCTACCCCTTACCCAGCTCTGAAGCCACCAGCACAGTTATAGGTATTTGTCACTGCCACACCCCCACGTCACAGCACCACAATCTAAGTTCGTCAGTGTTCCCAGAGAAACAAAACCAACAGGATGTATAAATACACAGAGGGACATTTACTTTAAGGAACTGGTTCACGTAACTGTGGCGGCTTGGCAGTCCAAAATCCGCAGGGTGGCTTGCAGGTTGGAGACCCAAAAGAGAGCTGCCACGTGAGACTAAGACATGGTCTGCTGCCAGGGTTTCCTCTTCTTTGGGGGATGTCAGTCTTTTTCTACAAAGGCCTTCAAATGATTGGACGAGGCCCACCACATCTTGAAGGGTGGCCTGCTTTACGCAATGCCTAAAAAGTATCTTCACAGGACCATCTAAATAACATTTAATTAACCAAATACCTAAGTACTGTGGCCTAGCCAAGTTGACACATAAAATTAACCTTGACAGTGACATACGTTATTTCCTAACCCTCATACTGAAGTCATTCTGAGGGCCAGAGGTGAACTCAAGCACAGAAACGAGGAAAAAGCATGGCATCCTGATAAGAGTTCTGAATTTGGAGTCAATAGAGATATGTTCTCTGCTAACTGATTGGCTATATGATATATCTGCTGTCAGTTCTTCTTAAATTTATGAAATGGGGTTAAAATTAATAACCCCCTCATCAGGGATCAAATGTGATGATCAAGTATGAAACACTTTGAAATGTTAGTTATTAATGATAATATTAATTAATAGGGGATTATTGCCTCACTCTTTAAGTGGACAAATACAAAGTCTGGAAGGCAGAGAACTTGGGTGTCTATCTTGGTCAACACCATGACGCCTTGTATGGGTGATGGGACGGCATCTTTCTTGCTCTTACCCCTCTCTAAAGCCCAAGCTTAAGTTCTCACTATGGACATTGAAGTTTGGCAGCAGTAAAGGCTTTCTTAAAGCTACAGTGTGAGCACAAGCAAATGTCAAGTCCTCCTTTGCTATTGATGTTGCTTCTGTTCTTCTGACGACAGTGGATTAACTCCACTGACAGGCAGTAGGTTTGAGAAAGATGGTCTCCAACTCGAAGATTCTATAAAATGTAATCAAAGTCACACACGTGGAAAGAGAGACCATCACTGTTAGTAAAAAGTCTCTTTTTAAGTGAGTGGAAAACTTTTCCCTGCTCCAGTGTTTGGGATGAGTGTGAAATAGAAATAATAATTTGGTGTTCTGATGTCAGTGAGATGGAGATCTGGGTAGGGCATTTTTGCACAGTTTTAATCCTCTTGGAAAGAAAGGAATAGAACTAAAGAACCAGCTGCCCACACCAGGCTCCCTTCCCATACATGGCCTCTCATTTAGCCTTCCCCCAAATCCTACAGCATAGAGATTATCTCTACAAAGGAACAGCTATGGGGGCTGCCAACGACTTGGAAATTAAAGAAATAAAGTTAATAGCAGAGTTAACATTAGCACCGCAGACACCAGATCAGAGCTGGGATGTTGAAAGATAACTGGGGAAAAAATAGAATGGCTTGTAAGCCAAGCTATCAATAACTGGAGACATTAATATAATTAAAGTTAAGCAGAGGAGCACTTCCTGGAAGTGGAGAGTCGCAGAGTAGTACCCATACCAGTAATGACCAGGGGAGATGGAATCCACGTCTAAGGGTTCAGCCCGTCCAGTCTTTGTGGCAAATTTAATCCCTTTATGAAAATGGATGGAAGAGGTTGCTAGAGCCCAAGGCCATGGGACACTTAAATTGCATAGCTACCTAATCATACTCTGAATGTATTTTCATCAAGGAACCTTCCAATTATAATTTACTTTCCTGTGTCAGTTGCCTACAAGAAGAGAAGGTGCCATCTGGGTTACTGCAAGTATTTTGGCCATTGTGCTAGGTGTGACTCCCATTTTAACTTAATACGTTGACACTGTGGTTTTTACATCAGCCTTTATGAGTTTGGTTAAGGTGAGTCTGCCCCAAGAGATGGAGCACAAACTTGGTGAATTGATCCAGCAACAAGGCTAAAGGTCATACCTTGAACCATGGAAAATTTGTCTCAACACTAACCACCTCATGAAACACCTTAGCAGCCTGAAAATGGGTTTCGCTTAGTCTTTCCATATACAATCACATTTGAAAATTCAGCATGATCACCTACTTACTTTCCTTGAGCACGAGTTTCCTTTTCTGCAAAATAGGGCTATGCTTGCTAGAAATGAAATAAGACAATGTAAATAAAGTAGATGGCAAAGGCTATGAACATAGGAACTCGATTGCAGGAACTCAATTAGTGTTAATTATTCTGATTAATTATTATTCCTTTTCTTCTGGTCCCATGAAGGCATCTGCCTGGAAGCTGAAATTAGGGAACACACCATCCCAGGACTCTCATTCCTCTCACGCCATCCCAGGACTCTCATTCCTCTAAGTCCAAAGAGCTCCACTTCCTAAGGAATGCTTCTCCATTCAGCCAAGTTTCCAATTGTCAGAACCTCTCCCTTATCTGGAGTTCCCCAAAACACAAATATAGGAAACATTGGTGGATAGTTAACGACCAGCAGCACTTATCAGCTTAACGAACATGCGAGAGTCAGAAGCAGTGTGGGTCCTGAGACTAAGGAGGCTGCTCCAAAAGCTGACTCATAATAACTACATGGTCGCCAGGGGAAATGCCAACGAGTTTCCTGGGTCTGGCAGAAATCCACTGGCTCCAGGAAAAGGACTTTTCATGGTGGCCATGCTGAAAGCATGTGGTCTGGGGACCATGGTAGCTGGGAATACCCTGGGTCCACAGCCTCCCCCCCCCCAGCTCTCAGGGCCCCAGAAGACATTCCTGTCCTCTTGGTCATCGACACAATGATAAAAATGGGTTATTGCTGCTCTGGACAAATTTGGAGGTGAGGACATCATGAAAAGCAAGGAAAATCTCCAAGGCCACTTCCTCCCAGGGTATATGCTTTGACATCCAAGTTGGCCAGGTTGACGGAATAACAGTCTTTGGAGCACGCTGTCTGTAACACGGATGAACTCCTCCTTCACTTCTTGAATGTTTCAAGATGTATCTTTATAGCAACAAACTAAAATGAAGCTTAATGGGTGGAAGGAGAGAGAGGGGCAAATCTTACCCCAACAGGAACCATGCAGCGGAACACAAAGCTGCCCAGAGAGTTTGGCTGGGAGAGCTGCCGAGATGGCTGTCAGAGCAGCAGTGGAAAGAAGCCGTCTCCCCTGGCAGGGACTGCTTCCCTCTCACCTCCTGGAGAAAGAGATGCATTTCCTAGAATAGAGGCAAAATCTCCCTTGGTCCAAGGTCACGGACACCTCTGTCCAACTTTGCTTCCGTTTACACCCAAGGAAATAAAGACACTGACGCATTCTAAAGGTGAAGTGGAGGTGGTCCAAGTGTAAGTTTGGGCCAAGAAAGCTTTTTCCGAATTTGGTCTCAGAGTGTCAGGTTTCTCCACTGATTTAGTCCCACACGGGCTTCAGATCCTGGGTGCGCCACTAACGACTGTGTGATCTTAGGCAAGTACCTTAACCTCTCTGAGCCTCAGTCTCCTGTTGGGCAAAAGTAGGCCTGACATTCTCTTTCTCACAGAGACCGTTGTGCAGATTCAATGAGATAACATATGCAAAGGTGCAGAGCACAGCCTTGATACATAGTAGACACACACAAGCCAAATGTTAGTTTCCTTCCTTTCCAAATTACCTTTTTAGAATTGCTGAAAGGCATTCACACCCAAAAGCACTGCTGAGATGGCTGTCTTCAATTATACTTTACAGAGAATATGAAACATATGGGAGGAAGATATTGATCGCCAGCTGCCAAAATTATTTTTGTGGAAGGAAAATTCAGAATCACTCCAGATCTGTACTGTACTCTTAGCTGCAGGTGTGCCTGCCAAGCCTTTGACACTGTTAACTTGAATATATTCATTATGACCTAAATAGAAATTGGGGAGCTACTCATTTGGGTTAGAGCTGTGAGTGGCACCATCTTCTGTAGAGTCACTCCATCGGGGATGTATCAGCACGTTGGAAAACGTCAGACTGAGAAGTGGAAGTTTTCTCTCTGGGATGTGAACACCTGGTGTGAGGACATCGAACAGAAAGGTGATGGCAGAGAAAGAGACTAAATTCTAATTCCTTCCCTACAATATATTCAAGTGACACTGAGCAAAGCTATAGATCTTCCTTTAATATTTTTATTTGGTACATATTAAATGGCCTTTCACAATAATCCATGGGGCATGTTTGCATTGAAATAGTAAGTTTCTTAGATGTGCACAGGTGAAAAAGCATTATAAACCTCATAATATCATGCAACTCCATCTGCTTAGAAGTGGGTGGCTAGTGGGGACTGTGAAATCACAGTGGGGTCAGAGGGAGAAAATTAACAATTACTGATTTTCTACTATGTGCCTGACGCAGTGCTTGGCTCTTAGAGACATTATATCGCTTGAACTTAAGAGCATCTTTGTGAGGTCGGAGTTACCATCTCATTTTAGAGATAAGGAAATTGACTCCAATGAGAATAACTAACTAGGAAACGACAAGAGTCAGATCAGAGCCCAAATGAGTCTAACTTCGAAGCCTAGCCTTTTCCACTGTCACACACTGCCTGCCCAAGGACCTCAGATGGGCTCTAATTCACCCTTTCCCTCGCTTTATGGCTGAACAATCCCCAGCCCAGGGAGGGAGATGCATCACTTTAGGTCAAACAGTGAACTCCTCTTGAAGGCTGAAGGAGAACCCTGTTCCTCCGAAGCTGGTACAGTTCATTCTCGTCGGTGTCTCCTTAGTTAGAAAGGCCCCTGGACACGGGCATCCCAAACCTGCTCCTCCCCAGAGATCCCAGCTCAGTAAACAGAAGCCCCATTTACCCAGGCGCTGCAGACAACCCAGAGTCCCCCTGACACGCACCTTTCTGTCACGCCGTCCATCTGATCCTCCCACATATCCTGCCACCTCTACCTTCAGAAAGCCCCCCATGCCCCCCGCCACTGCTCCCCCTGCCCCAAGCCTCCGCAGCAGCTCCTGCCTGACTGTTGTAGCCTTTTAACTCGTCCCTCTGCTTCTGTCCTTCACTCCCAATGTTCTGTCCTCAGCATAGCAGTTCCAAGGGCATCCCCTTCACCCTCACACTCATTCTTTCATTCCACGAATATCTGTGAACACTTAATGTGTGCCAGGCTCTGTTTTCAGTGAGAATTCAGTAGTGATAAAATAAGTTAGCATCCCCGGCCTCATAAAGCTTACATTTTAATGGGGGAAATAGGCAGGTAACAAGATAATTATGTAAAATGTATAGCAAGTTACCCTGTGATAAGTTCCAGGGAGAAAAATAAAGCAAGGCAGGGGGCTGAGAGTTTAGATAGGGTGGGCAGTGAGGCGTTTCTAAGAAGGTGCCCTGGCCATGAACATCTGGATGAAGTGAGGGGTGAGCCGGGTGTGTCTGGGAGGATGCTCCAGGCTGAGGGAACAGTGTTACCTACGACAGGTAACAGGAGCCGCCTTTAGGGGGAGCCCTCAGTGCCAGGGTTACCCTTGGCTAAGCCCCACACACAGACGGAACGTTCTAGTGGGCACTCTGCATTTATTGACTTCTAATTCTCATAAATTGACCACCTCAAAATATCCTCGATTTTTAAATGAAGACGGTTCAGC
>NW_006784503.1:1867223-1872091 GCF_000442215.2 Lipotes vexillifer
AGCAGCATACCCAAGGTCACAGAGAGCCGAACTTGTCTACCTTCACCGTGCTCCAGCTGCCTCTCTGTCGATCTGGGTTTGTGCTGTGCTATTAAGTAAGGACATGTCTTCAGTGAAAACATCTTAGCACTAAGATCAACCGTGAGTTGGATTATGACCTCAGCTCTGAATTATAAATAGCTGCTCAGAGCAAGCCTGAGCTCAGACCCAAAGCTCAGCCTGGAGCACCGCCAAGGTTGGGTTCTGTGTCCCAATGAAGCTGAGAGATGTGGAGCTCAACTTCCAGGGACCTCAGTTTCCCCACATAAAATGACATTAGACATTACCAACTGGTCTCTGAGGCCCTACAGTCCAACATCCATATTTACAGTGGGTGAGACAGTCCCAAAGAGGGGCATGTCCAGCTGCTAGGTCTCCTGGAGTGTCAAAGGCAGAGCTGGAACTCCCAGCCCAGCGCTCATTCCCAGGAGCACGTGCCTCCCTCCGTGGAGCATGTGAGTTACTCTGCCTGGGCTTTGAGGCATCAGGGTGCAGGGAGGGAATGAAAGCGTGGGCAGGGGTTCCAGGTGACCCCTGAAGGAACCTTCCCTACCCTGGCATGATGCTCGGTCCCTCCTAACACCGGGGAGTGGGCTGAATGTCTGAATGGTGACTCCCAAAATAACATGTCCACACTCTAATTCCTGGACCACTAAAGAACACTTTACATGGCAAAAGGGTGAATATCCCTTTATATGGCAAAGGAAGTGATTACGCTTAGGCTGTTGAGAAGAGGAGCTTATCCTGAATTATCATGGTGGGTCCTACATGCTATCACACATCTCCTTATATTATAAGGGAAACAGGGAATTTCGAGAGCAAAGACTTCCCCGACTCTCTGTGCCCTTGACGTGATGGCCTCAGACCCCCACCCCCGCCCCCATGCGCATCCCCCTTCCTGCCCTTTCAACTCTACCCTCAGCTCAGGCCGCCCCCCTTCAGCTCACACTTTCTTCTCCCCTCCTTTCTACTCATCCTACCCAGATCTTCCAGTCCCTAGAAGCTCCCATCCCATAAGCTCCCCCTGAGGCCATCCCCTCCCCATCTGCTGGAGACAGCAATGGGCCGAAGCCTCTCCCAGCAGCATCACAATTGTTCATCAGGACCTTAATGATCGTCATGCCTGGAACCCATGGCCCGACAGCCTTGGGAGTGGCATTGATGGATGACTGCCCGGCTACCCTCCCCAGCTACCGTGGCCTCGAGCTGCTCAGTGTTTTGAATGAAGGAGAACCCTGCTCCTTGGCCAGCATGGGGTCTGCAGCTCCCACCCTTCTATTTAGAGTCAGCAGAGCTGTTTCTAGGTACTGGAAGAAGGAACCCCCAGTAGCAAGGCCCCTCTCTCCGAGCAAACCAGGCCTGGAGGGGCCCGGGCAGACTTGCCAAGAAAAAATACGAAACCCAGCTGATTTTGAATCTCCGATAAACAACAAATAAGTATGTCTCATGCAATATCTGGCACATAGTGATACTAAAAATGTACTCCTTTTTCATCTGAAAATCAAATTTTTACCTGAGTGTCCTGTATTTTTATTTGCTAAATCCGGCAAACCTCACCCTGGCCTGGGCCTCCACCTGGTAGTTCTAGACAGTGCCCTTTGCTTGTGACATCATAGCCTACCTGTCCAGGCCCCTGAGAGCTGTCCTTGGACAGAAGCTAAGTAGTCTCTGGGATTCTGAGCCCTTGCCAGAACTCTAGGAACCTCAGGCAGAGCAAAAGAACTGATTTGCTGAAGTTGAAGAGACATAGAAGATGGCTCAGAAAAGCAATGTGTTCAAGTCAGCCCACCAGGCACTGCCAATGCAGAGCTGAGAAAAGCACAGCCTCTGTCCTGAGAAAGGCAATGAGGATGCTACGGAATTTTCCACCCTAATTACCCTGGACTCACCCCCCAGTCGCTGCCTCGTCTTCTCTGCACCTCCTCCCAACTCTCGAAACCAGCCGCTAATTCCTGACCCTCCCTCACCTTCAGCATCCCCCGTGCCAATCAGCATTTCTCCTTGCTGCTCCCGGCCTCACGCCTTCGCCATCTCCACCTTGGACCAGTGCCCTCTAGAAACTTGCTCTGTTTCAGGTCACATTCCACCCCACTGCCACCTTTCTGGCCCTGAGACATCGCAGACAGGGTGGAGCAGCTCTCCTTGCTGCCGTGGACTGTCTCCCCTTTGCCTGACCAATAAAGACCAAACCCACTGGCATGGCACTCAGAAACCTCCGAGGTCTGCGTGATCCTGCCTCGTCTCCCACCAGCCCGCACGAAGCACACGATGCTGCAGGCACAAGGGATGATGAGATATTTTGTAGAATTTGGATTCCTCCCTCCTGCTCGTCTGTCTTTGGAATCTGGGGCTCTGAAAACTGAGAAGGGAAAAGCTTAGGTTAAGCCTTCCTTAACCGACTTAGCTCAGCATGACTTGGGGGGGTCTCTGTGACCCCCACCCCAGGAGGTATCTCCACTTCCTCCCCAACAGCTAAGAGTCCAGAGCTTTGATCCTACCTGGGTGAGCCAGTGTCGGGCAGGGTAGAGCCCCGAAGACAGCATGGGGCTGAGCTGCAGAGCCAGGCATCCAACTCCAGAGCTGGTGCCTTTAACTCCTCCACCTTGCAGAGCCCTTGATGATTCTTACCAAGGGACATCTGCCTACAAAGGAGGATCAGCGAGAGGAACCCACATTCTGCTTCTTAAGGTTGTGTTTATATATATCTCCCCTCTCTCTGAGATTATACTGGGATCTGCAGATCCCAATTCTTCCCAGGATTCCCCTCAACGTCCTTGCCTTCCAGCCAATATTAAGGTAAGCCAACTGCTGTAAGTTACAAACCCCAAATCTCTCTGGCTTAACCCAGCAAGTGTTTGTTTTTTGCTCATTTCAGCCTGGAGAGCTTTGCTCCATGCAGCCATTCAGGGACCCAGACCTCTTTCATCTTGTGGCTCCAACCTTTCCTAGGTCCTTGGAAATCTTTCCATTCAGAAGGTGAATGAGGTGACGATTGTATGTGCAAGGTTTTTATGAGCCAGGACTGCAAATGGTGCAGGTAATGAACGTTGGGCTGTGCCTTGCAGGCCCCCCACTAAGACTGAAGAATATATTCCCCATCCTGCTAGAACCAACAGCAGATCGTCTTCAGCAAGCGGCCCCCTCGGGAATCTCTCTGAGCTGAAGAAAGTTATCCCTTTCCTAGGGCAACACAGGAGTGTAAAAGCCCAGGTTCTTCACTCCCACCTAGGACAACTCTGAAGAGCCGTACCAGCTTCAGAGACCAGACTGACTTCTGCCTCTGCCAGTCCTACTGCTGTCCCTACCCTTCAACTGGTCTTAACATCAAGTGGACTCACAGATAAAGTTCCAGCATGCTGATCTCTACTTCAGAGTCTGTTTCCCAGGATCCCAAACTGCATATACACACATCACTTCTGCCCACATTGCACTGGCCCAAACTCAGACCAGTGACAAAAACCCTGGAAAGCGTGCTCTGGCAGCGCACACAGGTAGCCGGAAAGTGCGGTGCTGATCAGCTCCAGCAGCATCTTCACAAGGAAATGCCCTCCTCTCTTAACACAACACTTTCACCCAGCGTGGAGCCCTGCTGTGATGGTGGGTGCATTTGGAAATAGAAGTGGAGGATGCATTTGAACCTGAGAGCATGACTGCAAAGCACTGGACTTAGAATCAGGACACGCCTTCCTACCTTCTAGGATCAATAAAATGTTCTTTCTCTTCCTTCTTCCATAAACTTCATTCCCAAAATCTATAAAGTGTGGCCCAAAATATTAGAATGTATAAAGCAGTTGTGAGATTAATAAGAGAATCTATGCAAAGTCAACTACTCCAGGACCTGGCATGGAAAAATTCCTCTCTTGGTGCTGGGTGGGTCCAAGTCTGTCTTCTGGCGTCTGCTTGATCCATGTAAAAACACTGACCTCTTTGATTATAAGTTTGTGGGCTGGGACACTCAGACATGACATCCTATCAAGAGCTGATCAAATAGAAATGAATTAGCAAGCTGGAGAATTCAATATCATCACTGTTTTACTTTCTCTCTAAGAAAACTTTGAAAATGTTTTCCTTTGGTATTAAACCACTTGATCTCAGAATTCCATGGCCTCAGTCGCCCTGGAGTTGTGTGGTTTACATGAGTTGGACCAGGATCTGATACTGGGATCTGGCGTTTACTTGACGTGGGCCTTTGAAGGCTGAATGAGACTTGGCTGGCTTCAGCTGGAGGTTCTTCCAGGCTTCGGGCGTCCGACTAAAGGCACAGCTCTTGTGGCAAGAGGTTACCTGGGCAGAAGAGATTGGCAGGGCTTGAGATGCCCTCCTCCTTGCCTCATGATTTGAAACCAAACCAGCATAAACCTACAATATAATCAGAGCATTGAAAGGCTCTCAGAACTAAATCCAACCTATCCAACACTTGGGAAGGAATACTGGGATGTCAGAGGGGTCAATGTAAACTCTACCTAATCCTCAGCTGAGGTCCCTGAGCCCCGTCCTGGGACACAGGACAGGAGTCAGCGGGGAATGAGATGGCTGTGTACACAGCAGTGGAGATCATGGGTTCTGGAGCAAGCGTGTCAGCACTGAAACTCTGGTTTCTTAGCTGAATGAATGGGTGCAAGTTGGTTATCTAACCCCTCTGGGACTGAGTGTTTCCATCTCTAAAATGGAGATCAAAAAAGGACCTATATCATCCTCTTAGTGTGAGGATTAGATGAAAGAAATCCGGAAAGCCCTTTAAAAGTAGCTGGCAGGGCTTCCCTGGTGACGCAGTGGTTGGGAGCCCGCCTGCCGATGCGGGGGGCGCGGGTTCGTGCCCCGGTCCGGGA
>NW_006784503.1:1872586-1896833 GCF_000442215.2 Lipotes vexillifer
AAAAAAAAAAAAAAGTAGCTGGCATTCAGCAGCTGTGCAGTGAAGTTAGTTGTTGTTGTAAGTTTGTGACTAGTAGTAATATAAGTATTATTATCACAAAATGTGCTTCACCTGCTCACTGATGTGCTCATTGGTGACTTGACTGTCCCAGGTCTGTGCCAGACCCTGGAGGTGGAGACATCATTCTGACCCTGGAGTTGCCACAGTCTGCTCGGGGAACAATGAAAGCAGAGAAAATTCTGTTTGGATCCAAGCAGCTGGGGGTGATGTGAGCCCCCGACCTAACCTGCAGGCATGTTGCTGCCACAGTTTTTTAGGCCACAAAGAACTGGGATGGCTGATGGGGGAGACACACCAGCCCCAAGGTCCCTGTACGAAAGGAGAGGAGATGGAAGGTTGAGTTTGAATGGGCTGTATGGTGAAGAGGCCCAATGATGATCAGAACTACAGACACAGATCCTGGGGGTCCCCTCTGCTGACACCACGCACCCGCCCACCCTCTGACAGTGGAACAAGAATACTAGATTCTCAAGACTGGGAGGCACCTTCAAGGAGGAAGTGGGGTATCCTGGGTGGTTTTTAAAGTAACATCATTTTGTTTTGAAACCAAGATCTCCCACATACAAGCTGTACAGCTTTGGAAAGGCATCTGACCTCTCTGAAACTCACTTTCTTATGTATAAAATAAAATAAAATACCTATGCCATAACATGCTGTGACAATTACATTAGATAATGTCAGGTTATTTTTTTCTTTACCACACCTGATTCCACACCACAAATGGTGATAAGCATCTACCAACAGACATGATGCAGCAAGAAAAACAGATAAATAATAAAGAGGGGAAACCACAAATAAGAAGGAAAGAGAAAAGACAGGGGAAGGTCAGTCCACATAACTGCATTCCATATGGTTCTGGACCAGAGGTAAGCTACAGTTTTTGCTCTGAGCTTTCTAGTGGCTAAAGCAAAGAGAGAAGCCTGGGAAGTGACAAGATTAATGGTGCCCATAAGATGAAAACAGGCCTGTTGTTCATGAATGAAGCATTTGTTATAAAGCTCTTAGCTTCTACTAAAAATGTTTGCAGCTACTATGAACTACTACCACCACATGGCTTTTATCATCATCACCATCATCACCACCACCATCACCACCATCACCACCATCATCATCACCATCACCATCATCACCATCACCATCACCATCATCACCATCATCATGATCATCATTATCATCACCATCACCATTTTCACCATCACCATCATCATCACCACTATCATCACCATCACCATCATCACCATCACCATGATCATCACTATCATCACCATCACCATCACCATCATCACCACTATCACCATCACCATCATCATCACCACTATCACCATCATCACGATCACGATCACCATCATCACCATCACCATGATCACCACTATCATCACCATCACCATGATCACCATCACCATCATCATCACCACCATCACCATCATCATCATCACCATAATCTTACCCAGTGTTTTTCAAAGTAAATGTGAACTCAGTTTCATGGCAGGGGTCAGAATTTTTTAATAAAATAAAATAAAACATAAAAATAGAAGTTATATTTGTGAAACACATGCTTCAATTTATATATATACAAAGAAGGAGAATTTATATATATACAAATCAGTCCAGATTTTTGCCATGGACTGAATTGTGTCCTCCCCAGAATTCATATGTTGAAACCCTAACCCCCAATGTGACTATATTTGGAGAGGTAATTAAGGTTAAATGAGGTCATCAGGGTGGCACCCTGATCCAACATGTGAAGAAACACCAGAGAGCTCTCTCTCATTTTCTCTCTCTTCACCATGTGAGGACACAGCTAGAAGGCAGCTGTCTGCAAGCCAAGAAGAGAGCTTTCACTAGAAACCAACCTTGCTGGCACCTTGATCTTGGGCTAGCCAGCTTCTAAAACTGTGAGGTAATAAATTTCTGTTGTTTAAGCCACCGGTTGTGGTATTTTGTTATGGCAGCCTGAGCTAACTAAGACAGTTGTGGTATAAAGGACATCACTTAACGTGGTTCATGTTCATAACAGTTTGGAAAGTGCCTGACCATCCTTGACTCTCCTGTCCAGCAGTCTTCCAAGTAGACATCTACCTTTGAGCCAAAAAGAGAGAACTGATGCTCACTCCTCTACTGGGCAGCCCTGTCTGTCATTGAGTCTCTTAGGCTTTAAAAAAAAAAATTCTTCCTTTGATCTGAAATCTGTCTCCCTGGAATTTCCACTCACCAAAATAACACCACACATTATGAAGCAAAATTATTTTCCATTCATCTATTTTTGTGTTTTACTTGGATTCTCTGAACATCCTTCTCTGAACAGAGCTCTAGCCTAGTCCCTGGCAGAGTGAGGGAAGAAACAGATATGCACAGGGCACAGTTCTTGCCACCAACAAAACTTGGGGTCTCATGGTGAAAATAATGCACCAACAGCATGTTCAAGAAAGAGCCATGGAGAAGACCCAAGGGCCTCACTGCGTGTGAGCTGAGAGATCTAAGCAGAATTGTTTCAGGTGGAAGCGCAGCAGCTGGATGTGCAAGGTGGACAAACATGAGGGTGGTCTGCTTGGATGGGGGTCAGAGCACAGCACTGAGGAAGGAACCACTGCATGACCAGCGGTAGAAAGTAACCCTGTATCTGGAGAAAAGTGAGGGGATTCCAGGGAGACATTCTTCTCAATGAATTAGAAGAGGAAAACTTAGACAAAGCAGACAACTAACAACCAACAATTTGGCTTGTTTCTGAGTCTGCTTAACTAAGTCAGATGACTGTTGATAGTCCATAAGGCCTTGGCAATAAGGAAAGAAAAGCGGAATTCACTGGCCAGCTTTGACCAAGAACCCACATGAACCAGGGGCAGGGTCATGACCAAATATGACACCTCTTGTGGCAGCCACGGAGCTGGAGGGGGAATGCTGAACAAACAACAGGTGTCTGCACAGGAGTATGAGCTGAAGAGTTAAAACTTTGGAGGGAAGTAGGAGTCAGGGTATGATGGCTGGTATTCAGGCATTTAACAGACTGTACCAGAGAGGAGAGGGGACAGAGTGGAGTGATTCAAAATCCACAGGCTTTAAACCTAGACCTGAGTTTGAAATCTCCCATCTAGTCGCTGTGTGAACTTGGGTAAGCTATTAACCTCTGTGATGCTCAATTTTCTTAAATATTAAAAAAGAAAAACTAGTACCTAACTTTAACCTTTCTGATCCTCTAGTCTGTTACTAGAAAAAATATATAGTACCTAACTTGGAGGATACTAATGAGAATTAAAAGAGAAAATATGTAAAGTGCCTGGCACATGACCGGTCTCATCTAAATAGTAGTTATTACTGTTGCTCCTCTAGGTGACACCTAAAGACATAAGTAGAACCAACAGCTGGAAGTTACAGGAGAAAGGTTTCTGTTTAATGGGCATTTCATCAACTGGAATGGCTCAAAAAGAGAAGAGGCTGCCTTCTAGAGAGTAAACTTCCACTTGAAAAGAGACAGAACAGTGTACGGCAAAGATTATCAGAATTAATTCAGAGCGTCTTGCTCCGACTTCCGAGCCAGATCATCCAAAGAAGGCTTCCTCACTCCCCCTGTCTAGCTGCTACTTTCCCTCCCCCACTCCAGAGTAACCAACGTCTACACTTCTCTCACCACAAATTAGCTGCGCCTGTTTTTGAACGCTACTAAATGGAATCATACAGTATGTAATCTTTTGAGTTTGGCATCATTTACTCAGCATTTAGTTTATGAAATGTCCTTATATGTAGGTGTAGTTTATTCTCTATACATTTTTTTTTCAGTTCAGTTTGTGAGTTGTCACCTTGAAACAAAATGGCTATCAGAAAAAACTCCCAAATGGCTAGACTTCTGTGATTGCACCAAATGATGTGGCTGCAGTTCCATAAAAAACACTAGTTTGGTACCTTGAATCACAAGATGATTCACTAAGTTGCCCTAGAGCATAATATATAAAATGTGCACATCTTTTATAATAAATGAAATAAACTGAGTGGTAGCAGCCAACGGCTTAAATAAGAGCAGGAATACATCAAAATCTTAGGGGACTCCAAGAAGAAAGATTCAGTTAGAACAAGGAGAGAATGCACATTGCCACGCAAATAGGTGAATAAAGAACAGAAACTTCCCCTAGAGTCACCAATAGAGTTGTTAGAAACACACAGGCATGAAACACGGTGCAAAGAATGGAGATGCTCACATCGTACAGAACTGGTACCGAGCCGTTGGTCCACTGCCCGTGAACGGTGTGATCTTGAACAAGTTACTTCACTGCTCTGAGTCTCAGTTTCTTTATCTGCCAAATTCAAGTAGTACCTACCTCTTAGGCTTGGTTTAAAGATAAAATTCAGTTAAATAATTGTGTGAGATAGAAAGTCGATGCTTCTATTATTAAGAAATGAAGAAAATGCCAACCCATATCCCTGGCTCCAAGCTAACTTTTTTTATTTCTGTGTAAAGGGTACTAGGAGATTTTCGAGGGCAGAACATGAACCTTATTTATCTGACGGTCCCAAGTGCTTAGCATTTCATACAAGAAATGTACATCGATTTGAGGGAGATGTGTGGCTGTACTTGTGCTGATGTATTTGGAAGGAAGACAGTGACACTAATATATCTTAGTTCTCAAAGTGACTGGCATAATGGCTCATAATGTCAGCCATTATGCCAGTCACTTTGCAGATGGTAATGGACTATGATTTAATCTTTATAATGATTTTATGAAACAGAGTTTTATAGACCAAAAACAAAACTCAGAAGGATTAAGGTCATATATCCAGTTAGTTTAGGATCAAGATTGGGATCAGGGCCATATTTTTCCAAATGCTGGGTTCCTTCCACTCACCATTGTTTCTCACTATTTCTCACCATCTTCTCTGCCCATTCATTAATTCAGTTATTTATTGATTCATTCATCGACTCAATCCATCAGCAAATATTTATGAACCACCTGCCATGTGCCAGACTCTCCTTTAGGCATTTGCGGTATACTGACAAAAGAGAGATGAAGGCTTTACCCTCATGAAGATGACATCCTAGTTGGGAGAGGGTAGTAAATAAATAAATAGGATTCAGGAGGTTGATCTATGAAATATATAGAGAAATATAGTTCAGGGGCGGGAGCCTTCCTGCAGAGGTGACATCTGAGCTGAGACCTAAAAAATGTCCTCTTAAGTGGGTCCAGATGACATATCCTCCTGCCCTTCCACATATCTTCTTTCAGAAATTGACCCACAAAGTACTCTAAGCCACCTCCAGGCCTCCCATGGGGAGCAGTTTTGAAAGCTGGATTTACAGATCAGTAGAAACGGATCCCAGCCTGCCTGCCTGCCAAAGTCCCGTCAGCACTTACAGATGGTTTCCACAGATTACTGCTTTCCTATCTGTCTGGGCTGGCTCTCCCCACCCAAGGAGGCAAACAATCTACCAGAGGTGGATGATTAGGAAGAATTTTCTAAGCATCTTTTAAGCAGCTACTGGCCCCTGTGGTTTGCACCCCTGCGGGAACCCTTGGCTTATATTCTTTTATCTTCCTACACCTCTCTGTCCCGTTAGGGAAAAGAACTACCAGTGACAGCAGATCTTCTGTGCTCCAAGCCCTGCACTCTACATACCTATCTGAAAATGCCTTTAGCTATGAGACTCTGCACATTACTTTCTTCTGTTTGGTGGCGCCATCTTGCATGTGCTCACAAAGATGGTGATGGCTTTTTCCTTGATAGAGGTATTCATTTGTAGACAAAGAGTTTGGTCCACCACAAATACATTCAGAGGCAGCCCTCTCCCTACTAAACATGCAATATTAAGCTGTGGATGAGAACTACTGGCTCCAAGCAGGGAGATGAAAGTATCTGGTAAAGGAGAGACAGCATATGAGCTTTGAAGTCAGAAAGACCTGGATTCTAAACATACTTCATCACAACAATGTGATTTTTAAGGAATCGCTTAATTTCCCCTATTAAGCGTCTACTTCTCCATCTGAAATATGAGGTTAGTTATATTTAGACATGTTGAAAATAGTAAAGGAGAAAGTTGGCCCTAGCCCAAGCATACAGTGTGAAACGTGTCCAAAGGAAAGAATGGCAGACATAGGTACCTTGGAAATTTACTATAATCTAATGTCTGGCCATCAATTTTGTGACAGTAATGACAAGATTTTTCAGCCCACCAAATGTCCATCCATCTCTCAGGATGGAATCACAATGACTAAGCTCACTGGAGTGAGGAAAAAACAGAATATCGACTTTTAAAATGATAAGGAGGATTAGAATTGTGATAAAAAAAAAAAAAAAAAGCTCAAGGTCATATCAGCATGACTAATATTTCTCCTCCCTGGAAAGCACAGGGGAAGCCAAATTATAATCGGGAGGTCGACTCATGAACATGGATGGAATCAGAAAAAGGAGAATTCGATGAAACACCTGTTTCAAGGCATCAGGACAACG
The DNA here is from genome assembly GCF_000442215.2 of Lipotes vexillifer. Taxonomy (NCBI): domain Eukaryota; kingdom Metazoa; phylum Chordata; class Mammalia; order Artiodactyla; family Lipotidae; genus Lipotes; species Lipotes vexillifer. The sequence goes on from NW_006784503.1 coordinate 1,879,082, forward strand.
TGGCCATTGGGACCAAAGTATTCACAGCACCTCTCCAGGGACAGTGCCTGTATGGGCACCGGTAAATTTTACCTCCACGCCTTATGCTTCCTGGGGTGCTTTCTGATAGCCTCATTCTTTCCCTTAGAAATACTAACATGTTCAATTGAGTTTCTTCAAATCTTTTAGACCCAAGAAACATTTTTCTGTTGGAAGTGATTTTGCACTGCCGTGTTCTGGTCTCCTAACATTGATTTTATAATTTAGCTTTCTGGAGGCAATCTTAGTTCTAGCCACAATATAGGTTTTCTAGGAATAGTAAATGACATAGATTTCATATAGCATTTGGAACATAATAGGTATTGGAGAAATTTTGATGATGGTGATGAGGATGATGATTTTGTGTATTGGTCAGAATACACTTGTGCTACAATTGAGGGAATATTTCAAAAGGAACAGCAGGAAATGTAAAGGGTGGGGAATAGGTAAGTCACGAATCATGGTCATTTCGTGACTATTTCTTCAAATAGCAAATCCGATGTCTTAACCATGAGACTAGGCATGTGACTCAAGCTGAGCTAGCCTTAGAACCCCAGCCGTACAGCAACAGAGACTGGCACAGAAATGAGGCACATGCCCAAAACCAGCCTAAGGGTATCCTTTGTAAGTCTTTGTAAGGCTGTTATGCTATTGTGCTCTGGTGTTTTGGACCTGCTCAGAGCATAGCCAGAGGCCACATCCCCGTGAGTAAAGGACAAGAGCGTCCACTGAAGGAAGAGAAAATTCCCCCCATCCTGAGATGAGGCAGCTTGTGGAGCAGGAAATAGAGACTCAGAAAATGGGAAGATGGAGTTTCTTCTCATTTCTGGGACTTGTCCTTGGGTCTGTACTGTGAGGAGATAGATATATTCAGGGTGCTCCTGGTTGGAAGTCAAACACTGATGGCTGCCACATCCAATTACCCAGAGCCAGACAGACAGACAGAAAGAGGCTGGAAAAACCCATGTGGATGGGCCAGGGTCTGTGTGCTGAGAGAGCAGACGTACATGGTACCCATTTGTGAGCTACTCTGTAATTCCCGGATTTTACTCCAGCCCCCACCTGTGCTCTGAAAAAATGGGGAGGGTTTGTGACCACCCAGGCAGCATAAATGCCTCAGTCTGTTCAGGCTGCTATAGCAAAGGACCATAAACTGGGTGGCTTATAAACTACAGAAATTCATTTCTCACAATTCTGGAGGATAGAATCCAAGATCAGGGTGCCAGCATGGTCAGGTTCTTAGTAAGAGTCCCGGACTGTTGGCTTATTATCCTTACATGACAGACAGCAGAGGGCACAAGCTCTCTCATGACTCTTATAAAGGCATTAATCCCATTCATGAGGGCTCTGTCCTCATAATCTCATCTAATCCTAATTTCCTTCTATAGCCCCACCTCCCAATGTCTTCACATAGCAGGATAAACTTTCAACATATGAATTTTCAGGGAAGACAAACATTCAGTTCATAACAAAGTGTAAAAAGTAAGCAGCAACCCTAGGCAGCTTTGAAGCCTCGGCCGCCAGGATCGGTGACTGGCTCCAAGGGGAAGGTGCATCTTCCCACCAACGGTGTGAACTCAAAGCGCTGGCCTCACCCTCCAACCCTGACCTCCTCCACCACCTGACACATGAAGACACAGATACGCCCTCCACTGACGACCCCAGAGGACTTGGTTTGATGTTATGAAGCATGTGGCCATTTCTCTTCTCCAGTTGCCTTACGTATAATTATGCTCAGTGCATTTATGCAGATTGATTTGTGGCTGTGGCTTTCCCTTCCTATAGGGAATTTGGGGGCTGCAGATATGGATGTTGCAGCCTAATAGCAGACAGAACGTATGAGCCTAGAAATGAATCCTGATATAATCTCATTAGACTGGGAGAGACAAAGTGCTTCTTTAAGTAAAGAGGATATAAGAAGGAGCAAAATTACTTTCCGAAAATGCCTAAAGAACCCACGATGTGAAAGAAAAATCCCATGTGTTCTATGGGATCCAAAGAAGGAGAATTAGAACTGATGGGTGTAAGTTATACCAAGATGGATTTTTACCTCATCTTAAGGTAAAAAAATGTGCAGATATTTATACTTGATTGTGAAGAGCAAAGGATGATTCACGTTTTCCTTCCCAACTCACCTTTAATTCCTCCAAAATGTTCTGTAGGCACAAGTATAAGGGTTATGAGGCTAACACAACTGTGTGGGGAACAGCAAAGGCACCGGCACCGCTAAGGGTAGCTCCTATCTGTTATGCTATTATCATGGGCAGGTACCTGCCAAGAGCTTTACAGACTTCTTCTCACTTAATCTTCACAAGGACCCAAAGAGGTAGGTACCATCGTTGACCTCATTCAAGGATGAGGAAATAGGCTTAGAAAGGTTAAGTAACTTGGCAAATCAACTTTGGTCGTAACCAGTAAACCATACTGTATACATGTTTTCTAGAGTTGTTTTGAGCCACTTAATGAAACGTTGTGTGAAAAGGACTTGCTATGGAGGATCACCAGGCTATACAAGAGGGTGTTGTTCTGGGATCCCCTAGAAGTGCTGAGTGATCCCTCACCCAAGGGCAATGGGGGTCAGGCTCCAACGGAGGTCACTCCACCAACCTCCATGTATGTTTCTTATCAAATGTTTGTTTTGTTGCTTTGCACCCTCATGTCCCTAAGAATCTTGAGGAACTGGATTTTTTTCAGAGATGAAATGAGAAAAGCAGAGCAAGAAAGAAATATGCAGAAAAGTCCTTGGCAGGACATTGGAAGCTGCTAAAAGTTGGATGAAGAGGTGATGAGTAGAAACGTCTGAAGGTACAATCTGAGTCCAGATGGCCAGCTAGATTATTCACACGAGAGTAACTATTTTGGGAGAGGCAGAAGTTCTAAAAGAGTTTCTTTTTTTTTTTTTTTGTCACATCCCTCTAAATAGAGGCAGTTACTCTTCAGGGACACAGTGTCACACATTGCATGCCAAAGTCATACTCAGTACAGAGAATTTTGTATTGCATGCTCACAAAACTTTAGCATCTTCCAATAGTTTCACTACAAAGTTGAAATGCCTTAATTTGGCGCACACGATCCACGTGCTTGGCCCCTAGAGTAGCATCTGTCACCCCTTCTACGTATACGTACTTGGTCCCAGCGACACTGAGTTGCCTGTAGTTCTGGAAACAAACCTACTGTTTCATGACTTTCTAATTCTGCCTTTACGTCCTCCCATCTTTTTCCTTAACTCTTATTTATTCTTCAAGACTCAAGTCAGCTACACATAGGCCTCCCTGAACCTGCCTCTCTTCTTTGCCTGTGTGGTATAGTATCCTTCTGTGCTCTACACCAGTGGTCCCCAACCTTTTTGGCACCAGGGACCGGTTTTGTGGAAGACAATTTTTCCAATGGTCTGGCAGTGGCGGGGGGTGGTGTGGGGATGACTCCAGCACATTACCTTTATTGTGCACTTTATTTCTATTATTATTACATTGTAATATATAATGAAATAATTATACAACTCACCATAATGCAGAATCAGTGGGAGCCCTGAGCTTGTTTTCCTGCAACTAGATGGTCCCAGCTGGGGGTAATGGGACAGTGACACCCGAAGTGTGTTGCTTATGTCCAGTCTACTCCATAAGATGCAGCTTGTCACTTGCCACTCACTGGTGTGGTTTTGATAGGAGTCTTCAATCAATTGATTTATTACGGTCTCTGTGCAGTCACACCTCTCTGCTAATGATAATCTGTATTTGCAGCCGCTCCCCAGCACTAGCATCACCACCTCAGCTCCACCTCAGATCATCAGGCATTAGATTTTCATAAGGAGCCTGCAACCTAGATCCCTCGCATGCACAGTTCACAGTAGGGTTCGCGCTCTGATGAGAATCTAATGCTGCTGCTGATCTGACAGGAGACAGAGCTCAGGGGATAATGTGAGGGATGGGGAGCGGCTATAAATACAGATGAAGCTTCACTTGTTCACCTGCTTCTCACCTCCTGCTGTGCAGCCCAGTTCTTTACAGGCCATGGACCGGTATCGGTCCGTGGCTTGGGGGCTGGGAACCCCTGCTCTACACAGCTGCAAGCATCCTGTACCCAACTGCAGCTCAGTACATAGCTCACAATGAGCTCTGTCAATTGTCTCCCATCAGCACCTCCATCACTGATTCCACCACCATCAGACAGAGTAAGTGGAGGGAAAGGATCATATATATCTTCATTGATTTTTGTAGCCACAGGAGTTTAGCACTACAAATGATTTTAAAACTAAATGGTTTTAATTTTTAGTTCAGTTCCTTATAAGTTAAATTCCATAAACAAAAACCAATCAGATTTCCATATACTACCAGTGAACAATTGGAAACAAACAAAAATCTACAATAGCTCCCCACAAAATGAAGCAATGAGGTATAAGCTAACAAATCACCTACAGCAGAAGCCAGAAAATTTGATGGAAAGGGCCAGATAGATTTTAGGCTTTGAGAGCTATTACAGTGTCTGTTGCATATTCCTCTTTGTTTTTGTTTAGTTTTGCTTTGCTTTTGTTTTTGTTTCGTGACTCATTAAAAATGTAAAAACCCTTCTTAGATCACTTGTCTTACAAAATAGGCCACAGACCAGATTTGGCTCACAGGTCATACTTTACAGATCCCCACAAAATCCTAATGAAAGACATCAGAAGCCTAAAAACTGGGGAGACATAGTACATTCATAGATTAAAAGACTCAATATAGTAAAGATGACCAACTGATCTATAGATTTAATGTAATATCAATCAAAATCCCGGAAGAACTTTTTAGTAGATATAGACAAGCTGATTCTAAAGTTTATGGAAAGGCTAAGGAACTAGAAAAACCAAAACTATTTGGGGGAAAAAAAAGAATAAAGTTAGAAGAATTACACTAATCAATATTAAGATGTTACAAAACTACAATAATTGGGATAGCATTGATATTGGTGAAGGAATAGACACAAAGATCATGGGATAGAATAAACCCACAAATATGTCCATTGGGTTTTAGACAAAGGCACAAAAACAATTCAATGAAGAAAGAGTAGTCTTTTCAACAGAAGTTTTGGAACAATTGGATAAGCCATATGCAAAAAAAAAAAAAAAAAAAAATTGACTCTGACCTAAACCTCATGCCTTATACAAAAATTAATTAAAATATATTAGCTTAAATATAAAAACCAAATATTATATTATAAAGCTTTTAGAAGAAACACAATAGACAATATTTGTGGCCATAAACCAAGAACACAATCTGTAAAAGAAAAAATTCGACAAATTGGCTTCACCAAAATGAAAATTTTTTCTCTAATGACTTTTCTTTGGCATCATTTCATTAAAGTGAAGAGGTGTTTATAGAGATTTATATAAGTAGATGCCAGTGCCTTTCTGGACATTGTTATATACTCCTTTGCATTAGTCTTGATACAGAGAGCCAGACGTTTCCCTTGGGTTGAATAATGGCTGGAACTATACACCCATTCTAGAACCATCATCAGATGCAATCCTTCCTGTTGTGCCAACCCGATCATTTTCTCAAAACAGGCAAAAATTAGAAAGCCATGTAGAGGAGAAACATTTACCTAGGAAAACAATTAACTAAATATTACATTTTTACAATGACATTTTCGAGTATTATTTCCTCCTGGAGATCTTCCTCTATGAAACTCCTCATGTTAGATGTCAATTTAAAATACCACCACTGCATTTCTCTGTCAGGGCATTCCCTTGAAGAGACTTTTCAAAACCTTGGTCAACGGGCTCTCTCTCATTCAGGATGAATGTTATGTATAAGGAATATCCTTGATATCTTTCCTACTAAGGGGAAGCAGATTCCTTTAAGTTTCATGGTAAATTGGGGAAAGATGTACACATTAGTGTATTTTCTTCCAGGAGGCAAGAGAAGATTTAAAAGGGGGATGCACACCTCATAGGTGGTTCTTTCTTCCCTCATTTCTGAGCTCAGCTTAGTTTTACTATGTCAAGCACATTACGTTTCAGAGCTTTAACATACTTCTTTTTTTTAAATTTATTTATTTCGTTTATTTATTTTTGGCTGCAGTGGGTCTTCGTTGCTGCGCGGGGGCTTTCTCTAGTTGCGGTGAGCAGGGGCTACTCTTCATTATGGTGTGTGGGCTTCTCATTGCGGTCGCTTCTCTTGTTGTGGAGCACGGGCTCTAGGCACATGGGCTCAGTAGTTGTGGCTCACGAGCTCTAGAGCGCAGGCTTGGTAGTTGTGGCGCCTGGGCTTAGTTGCCCTGCGGCATGTGGGATCTTCCCGGACCAGGGCTCAGACCCGTGTCCCCTGCATTGGCAGGCGGGTTCTTAACCACTACGCCACCAGGGAAGCCCAAAGCTTTAATACACTTCTTAAATATTCGATTCATACAATTCACAGCTTCTCAACTATCACGTGATCTGGATCCACTCACTGGCACAGCTGCATCTGCTTTGGGCTCTGCTTGACCTAATTGGCTTCTGTTCAACTGTTCCTCCTTACAACCTGATTAGAATGAAGAGGAGATAAAAAGGGGAAGAAGAAAGTTCTAGAAGAGGGGTAAGCAAGAGGTGGGAAAATGGGAGGACAAATGATAGTTAGAAAGAGGAGAGACTCTTTAACCCAAATTTATTTTAATCACACAGTTTGGGCAGTTTTGTCCCTATTAAACTATAGGGATGTGTGCTCCAGAGCAAAGTTTTGTAGCAATAGTCATGGGGAGATGCACAAGGATGAATGGTGCTGCCTTGTGATGAACTTTCTATGAGTTCTCTCTGGTCGTTAGGTATGTGTGAAACATTCTTTCCTCGGGTCAGAGATTTTATTACCTTCCCAATGGCAGTATTTCACTGTAATAACTGACGGAAAAATCTGTGCAGTATTCAGAGGGCTGAATAACCAGCTCATAACAGCAAGCCACATCTATGGGGAGAAACTGGAGTTCAAAGAGCCTAGATCAGTCCAGAAGAGAGCAGTAAAGTAGCAGGATAAGGACACTGGCCCTAGAGAGGCCAACTCAGGACCACCAGCCACAAAAGCCAAAATATCCAAGAGAGAGAGTTTATCCCAAGATGCCCTGGGACCTTCAGCTGCAAGTGGAGACAGAAGCTTCCTGAATCCTGGAAGAACCAAAGAATTTGATTTGACCAAACTTAAGGTGTCGTGGTTAATCTTATTTGTCTTTGCCTAGAGCTACTAACTGCAAATCAAGGGTGGAATTTATCAGATTTTAAGTTGAGAACAAAAGATCTGGACGAGCTTTGCCATACTAGCCATGAAGAAACAAGAAAGAGAAAAAGTAAAATGTGGCAGGAAAGAAAAGAAAGGAAAGGAATAAACTACTGATTATTTAACACAGTAAATGTTTGTCCATGTCCTAAGAACTTTACCTACGGTATCTCATTGTTGTGGTCAAGACAAGACCAAGTGCACCTTGCTCTCTGTGACTTCTCTTAGAAGACGGGGTCATTCAAACTAGAAGGACCTTAGCAACTGACTGGTTTTAACCTTGTTTTTCAGCAGAAGCAGAAACCTTTGTTCAAATGAAATCATCAAGAAAGTCACTCTTCAAAAAGCAGATAAAAGCAGAAATATGATTTGAGAGGACTTGAGTTTCCTAAATAAGTGAGTTGATGATAAATCCAGGCAAGAGCTTGGGTCTCTTTCCTAGTGCATGTTCTTCCCATCACCTCACAATCATCTCTTTATGGAAAAAAACCTAATAGACGTTCTTGAATTCATGTCTCATCTCTCCAAAAAGATCATAAGCCTTAAGGGAATATTTCAAGTCTCACATACTTCTTTGTATCCCTCACTGCATATCGACAAGGACTGACGCACACCAAGACTCAATACATATCTGCAGACAAACTCGGGGGATATTTCAGTAAGGTACATAGGTGCAGAACAACTTTAAAAGTTATAAAGAAGTTGTATTGGGGAGGGGACATTTTATGCCTCTATCTGGGTGAGCCTACTTCTTTTGAAGTGTATCCTGAACAACCTATGGGTACAGGCCACACAGGTAAGGACACAGGCTATGAGGTCCTACAGTCCTGTCAAACGGGCTTATTCCAAGTGGTGTATCCATGAAGGTACCACCCCAGAGTGGATACCTTCAAAACAAAGGAAAATAAATCATGTGTGTGTGAAGCTGGGCAAACACAAAACTGGAGGATGGGCAAGGATCAGCAAGCCAAGAGGTCCAAGTAGGTCATGATCCCAATTCTGCTAACATGGAGGAATTTGTTCATTAAAAATTGAAGTATTCGAATATTGTTGTTATTGTTAATTCTATAAGCATGTCTTGGAAGAGAATGACCAATTGGTTTCTTAACTCCTTGTCCTCTCTCTCTACTGCTGTATAACAAAATTAGACCAGATGGAGGCTCATGGGACATACAGGCCTCAGGTTCAGTCAGCGCTTGCTGTTTGTAAATGTTGGCAAGGATGTGGAGAAGAGAGTACCCTCATACACTGTTGGTGGGAATGTAAACTGGTGCAGTCACTGTGGAAAACAGTATAGAGGTTTCTCAAAAAACTGAAAATATAACTACCACATGACCCAGCAATTCCATTCCTGGGTATATATCCAAAAAAACAAAAACAAAAACACTAATTCAAAAAGATATATGTGCCCCATATATATAAAGAAGATGTGGTATATATATATATTTAATGGAATACTACTCAGCCTTAAGAAAAGAACGGAATTTTGCCATTTGTAGCAATATGGATGGATTTGGAGGGCATTATGCTAAGTGAAATAAGTCAGACAGAGAAAGACAAATACTGTATGAGATCCCTAATATGCGGAATCTAAAAAATACAACCAACTAGTGAATACAACAAAAAACAAGTAGCCTCACATATATAGAGAACAAACTAGTGATTACCAGTTCAGGGGGTGCACAATAGAGGTGGGAGAGTGGAAGGTACAAACTATTGGGTGTAAGACAGGCTACAAGGATGTATTGTACAACATGGGAAATATAGCCAATATTTTGTAATAACTGTAAATGAAGTGTAACCTCTAAAACTTGTATTAAAAATAAAAAATTTAAAATAATAGTAATTTTAAAAACCACTTATTGTATGTTAGGCACTTTGCTAAGAGAAAGGATACCAATTTCTTTGACTTCAAGAAACAAATAAAAAACCATAACTCAAAGAGACACCTGCACCCCAATGTTCATTGCAGCACTATTTACAATAGCCAGGACATGGAAGCGGCCCAAATGTCCATCAACAGAAAAATGGATAAAGATGTGGCACATATATACAATGGAATATTACTCAGCCATAAAAAGAAACGAAATTGAGCTATTTGTAATGAGGTGGATAGACCTAGAGTCTGTCATACAGAGTGAAGTAAGTCAGAAAGAGAAAGACAAATACCATATGCTAACACATACATATGGAATTTAAGAAAAAAAAAATGTTATGAAGAACCTAGGGGTAAGAAAGGAATAAAGACACAGATCTACTGGAGAACAGACTTGAGGATATGGGGAGGGGGAAGGGTGAGCTGTGATAGGGCGAGAGAGAGACATGGACATACATATACTAACAAACGTAAGGTAGATAGCTAGTGGGAAGCAGCCGCATGGCACAGGGATATCAGCTCGGTGCTTTGTGACTGCCTGGAGGGGTGGGATAGGGAGGGTGGGAGGGAGGGAGATGCAAGAGGGAAGAGATATGGGAACATATGTATATGTATAACTGATTCACTTTGTTATAAAGCAGAAACTAACACACCATTGTAAAGCAATTATACCCCAATAAAGATGTTATAAAAAAAAAGAAGATGTGGCACAAATATGCAATGGAATATTACTCAGCCATAAAAAGGAATGAAACTGGGTCATTTGAAGAGACATGGATGGACCTAGAGACTGTCATACAGAGTGAAGTAAGTCAGAGAGAGAAAAACAAATATCATATATTAACACATATTTGTGGAATCTAGAAAAATGGTACAGGTGAACCAGTTTTTAAGGCAGAAATAGAGACATAGATGTAGAGTACAAACATATGGACACCAAGAAGGGAAGGGGGGATAGGATGAATTGGGAGATTTGGATTAACATATATACACTAATATGTATGAAATAGATAACTAACGAGAACCTGCTGTATAGCACAGGGAACTCGACTTCACCTCGCTGTACAGTAGAAACTAACACAACACTGTAAAACAACTATACCCCAATTTTAAAAAAGGAAACAAAAAACAAACAAAAAAAGAAACAAATAGATGCTCCTTTCCTTCAAGAATAAGAAAAACACATCCCTGCCTTCAAGAAGCAAATAGTCTCTTCAAAAAACTGCTGGAGTAATTTCAGTACAGGGGGCAGTGCTTAACACCATATCTGGCACCTAATGGATGCTCGATCCACATTTGTTGATGGAGTGAATGAAGGAAGGCTAGAGGTACCACTAGGGTGGTGGGGGAGTGTAGCAGAGAGGAAAGGAGCACAGTCTAAAGTAGGAGGTGACTGTCAGAAAAATCACTTGGTAAAAATGTAATAAATGCGGGCTTCCCTGGTGGTGCAGTGGTTAAGAAGCCACCTGCCATTGCAGGGAAGATCCCACATGCCACGGAGCAACTAAGCCCGTGCGCCACAACTACTGAGTCTGTGCTTTAGAGCCCTCGAGCCACACCTACCGAAGCCCACGTGCCTAGAGCCCGTGCTCCACAACAAGAGAAGCCACCGCAATGAGAAGCCCGCACGCCGCAATGAAGAGTAGCCCCCGCTCGCCACAACTAGAGAACGCCCGCGCGCAGCAATGAAGACCCAACACAGCCAAAAATAAATAAATAAAATAAATAAATTTATGTTTTTAATGTAATAAATGCAAAGGGAAGAAACATTTTAGAGCACTTTGCATTTTATAAGATACTTTTGCATGAAATATCTCATTTGTACTCATATCACCAAATAAAGAAGGTGTAATTCTCCCTCAGTTTCCAGATAAGCCAATAGAGAAACAAGAAGCTAGCCGAGGTCACCCAGCTGGTGAGAGTCAGAGCTAAGGACCCAGCCCCATTTCTTTCAGCTCTAAAGTGTGTGTGTTTTCCAGAAGGCCATGCTGACAAGACACGCCAAGTCTCAGCTCTCTTCTGCGAACTTGATATTGAAGGTGTACCTCCTCTTCCACTACAGTTTTCCAGTTGGCCCCTAAGGAATCATTTCAACCTCAAAATGGGAGGGCGGGGACCCTCACTTTCAAAATTTTTGGAGCCATCACCTTGAGTATGAAGGTTTCTTTTTCTTTCCCTGGCCGCATCCCATAGAAAGACAAATGGTGAAAAGGAAAACGATATTAGTAGTAAGATGATAACTTTAATAAAATAGTAGACCATGCTCCTTAACAAAAACTCATGAAATGAATGCAGAATGATCGGTCATAAACACAAGAAGGTATTTTTAGCAAAACAATATCGCCATGCACACACACACAATTTTCAGGTATGGTTTCATCAATTTACCTGCATGAGATATTAAAATACTTTTGGCTGCTCTCTGTGAGCACCGGGTTCCTGTACTTTCTTGCATGTCAATGAGAAATAACTCAGGCTGTTAATGAGAACTCAGCATAAAGGCAGCACCAAAGCGTGGTGCTGTATTTATGAAATGGCTGTTTACATTTGTTTAATTACCAGGTTAATTAGGGGGTCCTAAAATCAGAATGAGCTGGGGAATTAAAGGGCCGGCAGAGAAAATACAATTGATCATCTTCTATTCCTTATCAAATAAAGGTTCGCCTGCACATAATTGCTCCTAGAAGTTTGCTCCCTATTGCGTATCTTGTCAAATCGAAATGAATCTTCCCAACATCGTAAAAGCCCCCGAGACCTCATTCCTCCTTTGGGGGTGGTAGAATGAGCGGTGGACCAGAAGATGCAGATAGAAGTCTGACTTCTCCGTGGAGAAGTCCCCAGGTTTGCTTCGCTCTCTTCCTTCCCCTGTCCCACATCAGTCCTCCCCATCCACGGTCTTCCAGCCAGAGACAGAGCAGTCATCCCAACACGCCTCACTCTCCTGCACCAGAATATTCCACAGATCAACCCATCTAGTCCAATCTGCCTCCGTAACACAGCCAATCCATCCCCTCCTCTCCAGCTCAGTACCATGGCCAGGGCTTACCACTCACCTGGTCTGTGGACATCACCTAATCAGACTCCCTCGGCCTCCCTCTCTCCAGCCTCCATCCCCTAACTCTGAGCCTTTCTCTGTACTGCCAGAGTAAAGCTCTGCATCACAAATCAGAGCAAGTCACTCTCACAGCAGAAACGCTTTACTGTTTCCCATCACTTTTGGGGAACTCTGACAATAAGAATTCAATTCCTCCCACCATAAAAGTATTGCCTAAGTATCACATCTCTCTTTTCCTCAGCTGATATTATTTGTGGCAATTGTAAAATATATATATATATATATATATTCATTCAACTATATATATATATATATATATATATATATATATATATATATATTTGAATGAAACATCAACAAAACTCTGGCTGTTTACAACATCAAAATGCATTTTTTAAATCCCAATTTTAAAAGAAAATCTATGCCCTAGCCTATCACCCCCATTTCAAGTAATTATAGAAAATTCAAATTCACTTTTGCAAGAAAAATGTTTAAGTGATCCATTAGAGATGAATATGATGGGATTGGATCAGTATTTAATACAGCCGAGCATCAGAATGAAGGGAATAACTGTGTTGCATATTAAATTTAACAATAATCAGGATGGATTTTTATCCTTAAGTCCTTTATGTCCAGTCTGGTGGACAAGGGGTGGTTGAAACTCTTCCCAGGCTTGATTAGTTCAGGAAGCAAGACAGAACTGGCTGCTGAAACTCTCAGTGGTAGAATGGGGTGTTATTCTTACAACCTATGCAAGAAATCATGGAGACAATGTTGGTAGTCTCTCAGCCAATCATGACTTGTGTCCAAAAGATTTTGTCATTTCAAATTAATCAGCCCATTCTCCCCTCGCACTACCAGGGCCAAATATGAGCAGAGGCAGAAAAGGGGGTGCATGTCCAGTTGACTGGGCATGAAATTGCAGAAATGTGGCCGTCGAAATCAAGGTCTGAGCAGTGCCTGAGGCTGCACATCCTTGGGACCACAGGCACAAGGACAGAATGAGGAAACTTAATCACAGCGTGTTCAAGCAGGTCATGGAGCTGCCCAGGGAGGGAGACCTAATGGGTGTCAACACAATGAAGGATCTTCACACACATTTGAAAATCACGGACTGTGACACAGGCTCAATGTCCATGATGTCATCTCATCTCCACAGTGATGTGACATCCTGGATATCAATGCAGAATTGAATTAGAGGAAGAGATTGCACGGTGATTTCCCAAGAAACTGGCTTTCCAATTTCTCTGTTAGCCAAGGCCGAGCAAAAGCCCCACAGTCATTCTGGCAGTCCAGCCACCACACACCCCATCCCAGTCCAGGCTTCTGCCTTAAAACAGACAAAACCAGGATGGTTTCCCATCAGCATCTTGGCTGCCAACACTCAAGACACTTAGAAGAAATGCAGAAGCTGGAACAATGGAATGCTTATCCTAAACACTCCTTAGAGATCTGTGCTCCCAGGATTCCCATTTGCCCTCTCATCCAGTCTCATTCTCTCTTTTTTTAAAAAAATTTTATTGGGGTGTTGATTTACAACGTTGTGTTAGTTTCAGGTTTACGGCAAAGTGAATCAGTTATACACAAACATATATCCACTCTTTTTTTTAGAGATTCTTTTCCCATATAGGTCACTACAGAGCACTGAGTAGAGTTCCCTGTGCTATACAGTTGGTTCTTAGTAGTTATCTATTTTATATATAGTAGTGTGTATATGTCAGTCCCAATCTCCCAATTTATCCCTCCCCCACTTATCCCTGGTAACCATAAGTTTGTTTTCTACCTCTGTGACTCTACTCCTGTTTTGTAACTAAGTTCATTTGTACCCTTTTTATAGATTCCACATATAAGCGATATCATATGAAAATCTACAAACAATAAATGCTGGAGAGGGTGTGGAGAAAAGGGAACCCTCTTGCACTGTTGGTAGGAATGTAAATTGGTACAGCCACTATGGAGAACAGTATGGAGGTTCCTTAAAACACGAAAAATAGAGCTACCATATGACCCAGCAATCCCACTACTGGGCATATACTTGGAGAAAACCATAATTCGAAAAGATACATGCACCCCGTTGTTCACTGCTGCACTATTTATAATAGCCAGGACATGGAAGCAACCTAAATGTCCATCAACAGAGGAATGGATAAAGAAGATGTGGTACATATATACAATGGAATATTACTCAGCCAGAAAAAGAACCAGCCTCATACTCTCAATTCCTTTATGACTTCCTCTACTAGCTACGTGGCCTTGGCATCTCACCTGTCCTGAATCTCAATCTCTTCATCTCTAATATGGGATTAGGAGAAGCTGCTAGGCTACATTAGAATCACCTAGAAAATCTTTTAAAATGTAGATTCATTTGCCCTACTGAACTGGTTTCCTTGGGGGATGAAACCCAGGAATGTGTATTTTTAACAAATGCTCCAGCTCCTGAGGCAACCAGCTCCGTACCCGTCACCAGATTAGAAAGCTAGAAAGGACCAGATGATCTAGAAGGGGTTGTTTTAGTTGCGCAGCTTGTCAAGCTGTTCCTCTGACCATCATAATACACATGGATCACTTACCTGTTACCAGCCTACACTACGTATTCACACATATGCTATGTCATATTGCGCGGATTAAATGACATAGCATTGACCCCAAGTCAGGATCCAGTTCCAGCCCTCACGACTCCTTCCACTCCCCTAATCCTCACACCATCACATTGTTTACCCATCCGTCTTCCCCGTGAAGATGGGGGCCTTGTTTGTCCTGCTCCCTGCTGTATCTCCAGGGCTGACACACACGTTAAGTGCTTAATTAATTTTGGCTGAATGGTCACATTAAGGATGGTGAACCTGATGCTCAGAAAGGTTAAGTAACTAACTCAAGAGCATAAGAATTTGAAACCAGGGCTGTCGAACTCATAAGCTAGTGCTGTTCTCAATATCCTTATCCCAGTGGCTGGCCTCCCTCTTTGCAAGATAACTTGATTGGCATCTTTGCTCAGAATTCCAACCCTAGATTTCTTTATAAGTTAAAAGACAACCATCCCAAGAAGACTAGCCCACTCAGACCATGAATAGAAGTTGACCAACGTGATCAAATAAATCAAGTGCTCAGGAAGGCCCCTCCCACCGGGGAGATTGGCTTTCTTATCCAGCCCCAGTGGTGCTTCGTCCCCACCACTTACGGAGCACCCTCCACAGTGCCTTGCCGTCGATGTGCAGGTGCCTCGCATGCTCTCTCCTTAACAGTCATAACACTCCGATTTTATAGATAAGGAAACTGAGGTTCAGAGGCATTAAATACCTGACCAGGTCCCACAGCTGGTGAGCAGTGAAGTGTAACCTGTGTTCACCTCTTCTCCCAGCAAAGAAATATGCAGGATATAGTCAAGAGTTTCACTTCCAATTTTATTTAGGTGAAAATTACCTAGAGGGAAACTGGATTTTAAGGACATGCTAGAAAATTGTGTTGTTTATTTTGGCCTGATTTTTAGCTTGTGATGAGGAATTCCATGTCATTCTTGGCCCCTCTAAACTCAAGCTTCTCCATCAATATTAACTTTGCTAACGATTTGCTTTATTTACAAGACAGTTGCCGTATCTATTTTTCACCTTGTGGCTTTTGACTGGGTCATTATTCAAGTTCATTAGAAAATTCCATCAATAGTGTGATTTCAGCTGTATGTATATGCTGCTGTACATATGGGCCAACACGAACAACAACCCAAAAAGTACACTGGTCTTGATGGTGGTTTTGTGGAGTTTCATCTCTCCTTTTCATGTCATTTTTGTAAAATGCTTTTTTTCCAGTGATGGAGATACTGATGAAAAAAGAGTCTATCCCATTAGAAATTAGAAGCCTTAAATAAATCACATTTGCATCTGTTTCTATCCAGGTGTTAATTAGTTTTGGCAAAAGGCTACTGTGTAGCGAGAATGATGCTAGATGTTGGTGCAGAGCAGACGGGAAGGGATGACAGCAGAGTAAGTGCCTTGGCTGGAGAATCAGATGGCCTGAGTTCAAATCTCATCTGAGTTCTACCCCTGAGAAGGGGGAGAAAGTCACTCACCCTGTCTGTTAAGGCTAACACCAAATTAATGTCAAGTAAGTCAGCAGGTAAGGATTAAGTGAGGTCCTTGTAGGAATAACCCTAGCCAGTGCCTAGTATACAGGAAGCGCTCAATAAAGAGGGGCCTTTATTTTCTTTATTGAGAACCCCACGCTCGGCGCCATTCTTATTTTCCCACCAGACCTCTCTTCCAGCTTTCTTGCCTTCAATCGCCTTTCTTCCACGCTCTGCTCCCACCCCCTGCATCCCTCCCACGGGCACTCTTCTTGCTCTCCCCGCCCCTTCATTTCCCGCTGTGGCAATCAGTCCACAGTCAGGCTATGTATCTTTCATGCGGTAAGACTCCCTCTTTCAGCAATAAAGACCTAACCTCATGAAATGTGAGAAAAAGACGTCCCCGAGAAACAATCTCTTCATCTTTAGCACTTCAAAGTGACCCCAGCCACCAGATCAAAAGGAGAGAAAGCCTGAAAGCCTTCCATCAAAGGCTCCCACCATCCCACGGACTGACAGCCTCTCGGCAACACCGCGCTTTCAATTTGTTGCCACCATTGCTATTCACCGCGTGTGAGCTCCCATCACTCAACCTTCAGGTGGAGATACTTGGAAATCTGGTCTGAAATCTTTCTTACCCGTAACCTTTGATTTATGTTGTTTCTGTCAAAATTACAAGAATGATGGTGGAGCCATTTATAAGATTAGTCACTGAAGCTTAGGAAAAGGGACCTGAACGTTGAGAAACCAACCCAGGACCAGAAGCTACACAACCTTGAGGGAAGCCTCCCTCTGTGGAAACCACAGCACATGCCCACCCAGCAACAGCCCTGGGAATTGCTGGATAAGACCAGAAGCTCTCGAATACATGAAGAGGCAGACGTACTGCATCTATCTCATTATGAATCTTTCTTGAAATCAATCACCAGATATTAAATTTGATTTTTAACAATTAATACACATTTTTGTAAACCCTGTGGAAAAGTCAGAACATATACAAGGTAAAAAATAACCTATAACCTCACCACTACAAATAACATCAGTAAACATTTTACTAGGTATAAGAGGACATTCATAATGATAATATTTATAATATCAAAAAGTGGTTTGATATTTAAATATTAAGGAACATATTTATATATATTTTAGTATAATAGTTACATATTTATATAATTTTATTGTATTAATTTACATTGTATAAGTGTATAATTTGTATATTGTATATTTTGTATTTATATATTATATACATAATAATGTTTATACAATGTACAATATATATGATATATAAGAAATATCATATAGATATATACATCTCATGTAAGTATATTACATATACTTAGATTTATAGATTTAGGTGTAAATATATCTTTTTTTTTTTTTTTTTTTTTTTTTGCGGTAACGGGGGCCTCTCACTGTTGTGGCCTCTACCATTGTAGAGCACAGGCTCTGGACGTGCAGGCTCAGCGGCCATGGCTCACGGGCCCAGCCGCTCCGCGGCATGTGGGATCTTCCCAGACCGGGGCACG
>NW_006784503.1:1896843-1957384 GCF_000442215.2 Lipotes vexillifer
TTCTTTTTTTGCGGTACGCGGGCCTCTCACTGTTGTGGCCTCTCCCGTTTGCGGAGCACAGGCTCCGGACGCGCAGGCTCAGCGGCCATGGCTCACGGGCCCAGCTGCTCCGCAGCACGTGGGATCTTCCCGGACCGGGGCACGAACTCGTGTCCCCTGCATCGGCAGGCGGACTCTCAACCACTGAGCCACACCAGGGAAGCTAAATATATCTTTTGACATTATACATAATACTGTCATGGATGTCCTGTTACAAAATCATTGTATTGCTGAGGATTCACTTCTCTGGTATTGGGTAGGGATTAATAATCCATTACTCTCAAGGTGCAAGAAATATTTTTTCGTAAGCCCGTCATCTGCCGAGGCTGGCCAGAAAGCCATCTGCGGTCGTTTTATGTGGTCCCTCTCCCTGCCATGGGTTGTGCCAGAACCAGGAAAAGAAAGACAAGCTCTGGACTTGGTTTGAATTGCTCACCAGTGCGGTTGCTCTGTGCTAAGGCCAGGTGGACCCTCCCAGGCCCCTAAACTCCCCTGGCAGAGCCTGGCCCTGTGCTGGTCCCACCAGCGGGCTTGAGCTATGGCTGCTCCAGCCAGCACTCACTGCCCAAACTCTGCAGGCAGCTGCCTGGCATAGCAGGTCCCGTAAATGAAGGGCTCCCGCCTGTGAGTGAAGGCTCCACCTCGTTCCAACACAGGCTCATTCTTAATTTAGCTTGTGATGTGTTTGCACTGTGCCCATAGGATGCTAGGTCAAGTGCTCTCTATATATATTTTAAAACTTTTTTGGGGGGGGGTTATAGTTATTTTACAATATTGTGTCAGTTTCTACTGTACACTGGAGCTCCCTGTGCTATACAGCAGGTTCTCATTAGTTATCTGTTTTATACATATCAGTGTATATATGTCAATCCCAATCTCCCAATTCATCCCACCACCCCGCTTCTCCCCTTGGTGTCCATACATTTGTTCTCTACATCTGTGTTTCTATTTCTGCCTTGTAAACCAGTTCATCTATACCATTTTTCTAGATTCCACAAATATGTTAATAGATGATATTTGTTTTTCTCTTTCTGACTTACTTCACTCTGTATAACAGTCTCTAGGTCCACCCACGTCTCTACAAATGACTCAAGTTCGTTCCTTTTTATAGCTGAGTAATATTCCATTGTATATATGTACCACATCTTAAGACTTTTTAAAAACTCCTTTTAAATGATTTCTCATGAAAATATCATATATACAAAAACACAGGAAATGCATAAAGTATGCAGAATTATAAAATAAATATCATTATACCCAGGACCCAAGTGAAGAAACAGATTCTTACAATTCCTTTCAAGTTCCCCTCTCCCTTCCCCTCAGCCCAAAAGGAAATATGATATTGCATTTCGAGTTTATTAGTATTGTTACCTTGCTTTCACGTAAAATATAACTAAATAATAACTATCTCTAAACTTTGTAAGGTTTTGTGTTCTCGAGGACTCTGTACAAACAGTATCACACTCTTTATCTTCTTTAGAAACTTGCTTTTATCATTCAGCTTCAAGTTCTGTTAAGATTCACTGTGGTCGATGCATGAAGCTATGGTTAATTCATTTTGCCAAAGTATAGTGTTCCAACAGGGGAATAACCACAATTTATTCATGCATTCTCCCCTTGATTAATATCTGGGATGTTTCCAGCTTTTTGCTATTACAAACAATGCCACTCAGAACATATTTCTGCAGCTCTCCTGGTGCACACAGACAGGAATGCATGTGGTCTGTATACCTGAGAGGAACTGCTGTGTCAGATGCATTACACAGCTTCACCTGAAAACATAATATCCATTTCTCCAACATGTTCAAACACTTTTCACACTTCCCCCAGCATTCTGTCAAGTTCTGTTTTCTCTACTCTTCTTTAGTACATAAGCTTTGCCAATCTGGTAGGGATGAAATGGTATCTACTTATTTTAATCTGCATTCCTCTGATTTCTAATGAAAAAGAACATCTTTGCATGTGTTTATGGGCCATTTCCTATTTCCTTTTCTCTGAAATGCTTCTTCTATCTCTTGCCCAATTTTTTCCTGTTTGGTTTGTCTTTCTCTTTTTGATCTGCTGTAGGTCTTTAGATATTAAACCATTATTGGTTATGTTGAAAATATAGATTTATAGTTTGTCTTTACACTACCTTTATGGTGTTCCTTGATAAATTGTTTCCATTTTTAATCTTCTTATTAAAGTATAATTTACATACAATAAACTCCACAAATTTACATGCATAGTTTGAAGAGTTTTGACAAATATTTCACAGTAAGCAATCACCCAAAGTATATAGTTTACATTAGGGTTCACTCTTGGTGTTGTACATTCTACGTGTTTGAACAAGTGTATAATGACATGTATCCACCACTACAGTATCATACCAAGTATTTCCACTGCCCTAAAAATCCTCTGTGTGCCAACTATTCATGCTTCCCTGCCCCAGCCCTTATTAACCACAGATCTTACTGTCTCCATGGTTTTGCTTTTTCTAGACTGTCATAGTTAATCATGTAAACTTTTCAGATTGGCTTCTTTCACTTAGTAATATGCATTGAAGATTCCTTCATGTCTTTTCATAGCTTGATAGCTCATTTCTTTTTAGCTCTGAATATTATTCCACTATCTGGGTGTACCGTCGTTTATCCATTCAGCAAAGAAGGACATCTTGGTTGCTTCCAAGTTTGGGCAATTAAGAATAACACTTCTACAAACATCCATGTGCTAGATTTTTGTTGACATAAGTTTTCAACTCCTTTTGGTACATACCAAGGAGCACAGTTGCTGGATTGTATGGGGAGAGTATGTTTGGTTTTGTAAGAAACCGCCAACCTCTCTTCCAAAGCGGCTGCACCATTTTGCAGCCCCACCAGCAATGTCTGGGCGTTCCTGTTGCTCCACATCCTCTCCAGCTTCCGGTGTTGCCATGGTTCTGGATCTTGGTCATCCTTATAGGTGTGCAGTGGTAGTTTATGGTTGTTTTATTTTGCATTTCCCTAATGATATACAAAGTGGAACATGTTTTCATAGGCTTATTTGCCACTTGCATATCATCTTTGGTGAGGTGTCTGTCAAGGTCTTTGGCCCATTTTTAAATCAAGTTATTTGTTCTCTTATTGTTGAATTTTAAGAGTTCTTTGTGTGTTTTGGGTAACAGTCTTTTTCATCAGATACGTCTTTCACAAATATTTTCTCTCAGTCTGTGGTCTGTGTTTTTATTCTGTTGACAGTATCTTTCACAGAGAAGAAACTTTTAATTTTAAAGAAGAGCAGCTTATCAATTCTTTCTTTCATGGATCATGCGTTTGTGTTATATATAAAAAGTCACCACCGGGTCATATAAAGTTTCTATGTTGTCTTCTAGGAGTTTTATCATTTTGCATTTTACATTTAAGTCTGTGATCCATTTTGAGTTAATTTTTGTGAAAGATGTAAAGTCTGTGTCTAGATTCTTTTTTTTTTTTTTTTTCATGTGGATGTCCAGTTGTTCCAGCACCATTCATTGAAAAGACTATCTTGGCTCCATTGTATTGCCTTTGCTGCTTTGTCAAAGATCAGTTGACTATATTTATGTGGGACTTGGTTGTGGTGTATAATTCTTTTAATACATTGATGGTTTGTTTCAATCTGCTGATATTTTGTTGAAGATTTTTGCATCTATATTGATGAGAGATCTTGGTGTATAGTTTTCTTTTCTTGAAATGTTTTTGTTTTTGGTATTTGTGGGAAGATTTTTAACTATGAGAGAGAGAGAGAGAGAGAGAGAGAGAGAGAGAGAGAGATATGACTATTTCTTCTTCAATTCATTTGGTAAAAGCTGTATTTTCCAAAGAACCTGTACATTTTGTCTAAGTTATTAAATTTATTGGCATACAATTCTTGTTAATATTCCTTAAAATCTGCAGTGATTTCTTCTCTTTCATTCCTGATATTTATAGTACATTTTCTCTTTTATTTTTTTCTTTGACTAGTCTTACTAAGGGTTCATCAATTTTGTTCATCTTTTCAAATAACCAAATTTTGGCTTAGTTAGTTTTCTCTAGGTTTTCCTGATATCTATTTCATTTATTTCTTCTCTAATCTTTACTATTTCTTTCTTCCAACTTACTTCTGTTTTAATTTGTACCTTTAACTAGTTTAATATACAAATTTATATCATTAATTTTAACTTTTTTAATATAGGCGTAGTGGGAAATGGGAACTCTCATTCACCACTGATAGAAGCAGAAATTGGTGCTCCCGCTTTAGAAAAGTGTTTGGTATAAACCTCAACCAGTTTAACATGGATGTAAGCTACAACTCAGAAATCCATTCCTAGTTATATACTCCAGAAAACCTTTTGCCCATTTGTTTCTGTAAGTATATTTACAGAAGCATTATTCATTATGTCAGGAAACTGGAAATAACTCAAATACTATACTAGAATAGTATCAATCAGTACTAGAACGTTAGCATGGATAAATAAACAATGCAATGGGACTTTACAGAGGAGGGAAAATGAATGAACCACAGCTACATTCACCAACATGAATTAATCTGTATTCATGTTATAAATCAAAATAGTAACACTGCATGAAAGAAATGGGCCACAGACTAAGGCAAAGAAAATTATTCAAACCATTTAAAGTTCAAAAACAGACAAAGCAGAACAACTGTTTCTTACCTAGGGTTATTTACAAAGGTGAACTACTATGAAGAAAACTAAGAGAATGATTAACACAAGATTCAGGATTGTGATTTCCTTTCGAGGTGGCAGAGCTGAAAGTGAACAGAAGAAACAGCAGAGCTGGAAAGGGCGGACAGAGGATTTCTAAGGTACTAGTTATGTCTTGTCTCTTAATCTAGGTAGTTGGTACGTGGTTTCCAATTTATTATCATTAACTAATCTTCACATACACTTCTTATACTCTGTAGTATATTTTATATATGTCACCAAAAAATAAAATATTCCTCAGAAGAATGAAAAATTATTTTAAACTCTATGAAAATTCTGAGGCATAGACAGAGCAAGGTTAAGTCTACTGGTGATCCACGTAACAAGTATTTTCTGAGCACCAGCTCTGTTCCAGGTATTGTGCTGTGCGCTAGAGACACAGAGGTGAACGGGATGGAGTGCGTGTCCTCAGAGTTCCCAGAAGAGGCTGATACCTACGTGAGTGTAACCTCAGAGGCAGAATAAGCTAGAGGGTTTGTGAAGCCATGGAAAATGGTTTACAGAAAGAGCTTAGCATCACTGCCATATCCTTTGACCAATAAGAAAAGAGGAGACTGAGAGTTTTGCAAAAGGAGTGCCAGGATCAGAGCCTTTCATCAGGACGTCTAATGGGGCCAGGTGTGCTGAATGGCTTGCAGCAGGCAGAGAGCAGGGACAGGAAGCACAAGTCCGTAGACACTAGTGTAAGTGCTCACAGAAGAATTATCAACAGCCTGAGCCAGGACAGTGAAATCAGGATGGAGAAACAAAGGGTGTTGCCGTGCACATGGCAGTGGGGATGGGAGGAGTGTGTTGAGAGATGGGGATGGTTGTCTGTCAAACAGATGGAGATGTCAAAGATGACCCAAAGAGCGGATCAGCCTGGATGATGGGAAGATGGATGGAGAATGGAGGTGGAGAAACACGAGCCAAGGAGAGGTGGCAGGGTGCGGGAAAGGAAGGGAAGAGAGCCCAGAGAGTTCTATGTCAGGGACACACAGGGCCTAAGGTCAGGGTGGGCATCCCGGGAAAGATGTCTTGGAGGAAATAGGGAAAGGAGCGTGACTTCCTGACTCCCTTCACTCCCTTCACTCCTGATGATTTGTCCTCCTTTGGGTCAGATGTTCCTCTGCAGCCGCGTGATCTTCCATTTGCTGACCAGCCTTACAGATTTTGAGAAAGAAATTCCAACCAATATCAGACCAATTCACATTTGCTTCTCTCTCACAGTTTAGGGTCTGCAGTGAAATGTACACTTTAAATCAAGGCTCATCTATGGACCACAGGCTGTATCCACGTGGTAGAAAAAGCCGTTATTCAAAACTTGCAACCTGACAGACTTAGGTTTGAACTTCCATTTCTTTCTAGCTCTGTGACATTGGGCAGTCCACTCAACCTCTCTGAGCCTCAAATTCTCTCATCTACGTAATGTCAACAATAATACCCACTCCAGATGTCTCACAAAGTCACTGAGTAGATATCATACAGATGTGAGCTTTACCACGATGGTCATAACGAGAACATTTGGTAAGAGCGGGAAATGCAAGGGATCAGAGCACCCATCACAGCAATGAGGAAATAAAAAGAGAAAACCAACTGCATGAACTCTTCCCTATTTCATCTTCTGTTCTGGCCTTTTCAATAATTCCAGTGAGTGAGCTTCTAAAACCTGTCTCAGGTTCTGGATGGAAGTGATATGGCAAGAGATGCACAGAACACTCTCAGGTTAAATTACTACCAACTAAAGGGGAAAAATACCAACCAGACCACACACCCTTCTTCAAAAGCAACTCCAGAAACACAGCATTTCCTCAACGCAAAAAGGACGATAAGGGAGGGAAGGCAGGAAGGAGAGGGGGAGGGGGAGGATGCTACTTGTAATAAGATCTTCCCTGTGCCTGGAGCTGTGCTAAAGATTTACACACACATTTCCCCACTTAGTCCTCACCACTGCCCTGCAGTGTAAGTATAATTTCCTAATTTAAAAGATGAAAAAACTTGAGGCTCTTCAGATGCTAAGAAAGCTGCCTAAGAGCCCATGGTTGGGCAGTGTCAAGGGTGAGATTCAAACCCTGGTGTGAGTCAAAGCCGTTGTGCTGTTACTCCACGCTGTCTCCCAAGCTGAACTGGAACACATCTTCACTGAAGGATTCCACACCCTGCGCTAATTATTTACAATTTCATCCTCAATTCTTCCAGTTGGAGGAGGAAAGCCTTGCATGTAATTAACTTAAGGATGAGTCCTCCATAAATTATACTTCAATCTGCTTCTATATTTGAATAATTAAGTTTAAAACAGAAAAGGCTAATGAAACTAATGGTTAGCAAATTACTAGATTTTGAAAATCATTGATTTTCTCATTTGCCTGCTAAAATTAATTGATCTCATTTACATATACAGATTGCATTTGCCTTGGCTTTGAGAATATTTACCTTCCAAGTTTTTCCGCCAAAGTTTCAAAATCCATTTGCAAAAATGCAATTCTATGTCAATTATGCTCATTAGCATGGAAACCAAAGCCTGATTGCTTTTCTAGTTAATACTATTATGATTATTCCTTTTATTTGAATATAGTGCCCTTGCAACTTAAGAATAAATCTTTAACCCAGTCAAGCAACTTTAAAACTACATATGGAAAGGAGCAGTGTAATACAATTTCTTCTGGTAAGTAAGAGAAATAAAAGCATATTCTCCTGTTACAAAACACAAAAAACACTTTACAAAATACATTTTTAACAATATCTAAAACACAAAACCCTAAGATATTATGACCATGTAATGCTAAAAATTTATATCTCACATGATTAGAAGGTATCTCTTGGAATGATTAATAAACAGAATAAACCCAACAAAATTTCTAAGAAATAGAGAAACAAAAGGATCCAATGACTTGAAAAGGAGCTAAAAATCTTATAATTCACTGGGTTTTCGTAGAGAAGGTCACCCCCTACAAAATTGGTAGGTTACAAATGAGCATTTTTTGTATTTTTTATATTAGCATATGTGTTTTACAATAAAATATAAGTTGAATAAAAACATATAGAAAGAGCAATTATTGTTTTTTGTTTTTTGGGTTTGTTTTGCGGTACGCGGGCCTCTCACTGCTGTGGCCTCTCCCGTTGCGGAGCACAGGCTCCGGACGCACAGGCTCAGCGGCCATGGCTCACGGGCCCAGCAGCTCTGCGGCATGTGGGATCTTCCCGGACTGGGGCACAAACCCGTGTCCCCTGCATCAGTAGATGGACTCTCAACCACCGCGCCACCAGGGAAGCCCGCAATTATTGTTTTGAGAAACTTGTTTCAGTTTCACATTTTTATATGGGGGTATAGAAATATGTGTGTGAGCATATCTCTGTGTGTGGGGGTGGGGGGGTGGGTGTGGTTGTGTGTGTACATGTGTGTGAATCTGTGTGGGGAGGGTGTGTATTGCCTGGGTCATTGCCATGACATAAAATGTATTTCTTACTGCAGATCAAGGTCAAGAAGTTTGAAAACCACTCATCTAATTGATCCCCTTTGTGCAGAAGAGTTTTGAAGGACTGATATTTCAAAAATAAGAAATAATTGGCTTCAGCATCAGGTACCATGGGTTCAAATCTTGGCAAGTAACTTCATCTCCCTACATCTCAGTCTCTTCCTGAGGAAGATGGAGATAATAATAGTAATATCTCACAGGTTTGTTTTGAAGATTAAGAGATGTAATATATTTAAAGTGTTTAGCACAGTGCCTGGCATAAAATAAATAGTAAATGTTGGCTCTCATTATTTTGCAAGAACTGCTGAAGAGCTTCTTTGTCTCTGATTAAATTTATCTGCCTCTAGTTGTGTCCATTTCCCATCAGGCCACACCCATATTGAGCTCTTCCTCACCTCCGGGCCCTCTGCTAGGGGGCCAGATGAAGGAATGAAAAAACAGGGCACGCACCCATGGACCCCAATCTTATGCTACTTTCAAATAAAAGTGCTAGCACAGCCGAGAAGATTCTTAGTCACCTTAGAATTCCTCATGACATCTGGATCCTTCTCTCACACTTGCCTCTTTCAATACAATTTACTGCTGGAGCATAAAGTGGGAAAAAAGAACATTCTTTAAAAAAAAATTGTAATAACCTATAAGAGAAAAGAATCTGGAATATATATATATTATATATATAATATATATTATATATACAATATATATTATACATATAACTGAATCACTGTGCTGTATACTTGAAACTAACACGATATTGTAAATCAACTAAACTTCAATTAAAAATACATATACATTAAAAAAAAAAAGAAGCAGACAGTCCAAATACTGATGATCCTGGAATAAGGAGATTTAGAGTTGCTAAAGCAAGGAAAACGTATAGGGTACGTGCAAGATACTAGATTAAAAATATCACCTATTTAAAGGAGTTTATAAGGCACGTTAAGGGCTTTGCACTTTATAGGGTAATAATAAAAGTAGGCAACAACTGCTGAGCTCTCACCCTGCCTGATGCCGAGTGCCTTAAACACGTTATCTGAACTCACGACACACCTGATGCAAGTTTTCTGGTTATCCTCAGTATTCACATGGGAAAGTTGAAATGTCAAGAGGCCGACAAATGTATTACATGGTGAAGCTGAGATTCACACCCCAGACAGCTAACTCTGGGGCCAACATTCTTCAGGTTCTTGTGCCTTCCGAGGGCCAGAGGAGGCCATCAGAGGCTGGACATGAAGAGATCAGCATTTTCTCTGTTTTTTTTCTGTCAACTGAGAACAAGCCAAAGCTGGAAGAGCTGGAATCAGGAAGCCCCCTGGGAGGCTGCCAGCTAATCCAACAGCCCAGGCAGAGGGTGAAAAAGAAAGGAAAGGCGTTGTTCTCAGGGTGGAGGGACTAGGGACCGACGTGAGACCTCAGATTGATACAGATTGGTGACTGTTTAAATATGAGGCCTGGGGTGACCAGCAGGGACCAAGGACAGCTCTTGGGTTTCCACCCCTGGTGGATGGATGCAACAGAGCCCCAAACCCTAAATGCCGCAGGTGCACGTTCACTGAAGTTCAAGTGGAACAAGCGGGGGGAAGACAAAGCAAATTTGCACACAGAGAGGCAACTGAGCACAGGTGGAGCCTGGAGCCAGACTGCCTGGCGATGAATCTTAATTCTGACACTTAAAAGCTTTGTGACTAAGGGCAAGTCAGCTAATTTATGTAAAGCACTGCCTGACACACAGAAAGAACGCGGGAAGTGTTAGCTCTTGGTATGATTACATAACCAAATGAAATAAAAATAGGGCGAGGCAGAAAGTTCCTCTGGAATCACTGCTTCCTCCTTCTCCCCCATCCCTGTACCACGTCTTAGACGCCGCTTTAAGATGCTTACGGGCAGCCGAGATGCCAGAAGGAGTTTGAGAAGAACCCACCTGAAAGGAGTCCCGTGCTGTTTGTTCCTAAGGTCAGCCCTGTTCCCAATGAGGCCGCAGGGCAGAATGGTGTCTATGTTCATCCTTCGTTCTTTGCTTACTCTGCTGGGTCGGGTCATAGTGCGGCAGTTGAACTTGGGACTGACTCCTTTCAGTGACTTTTTAGATGTGACTGAGTCAGGCCTACCTTCATCAGTGGGCAAACAGCGCCCTCCTGAACTCCAACCAGATTTTGCTGATTTACGTCCTCCAAGGGAAAGGGGCAACTGTGGAGAATTAACGTTTATTAAGAGTTTTCACAGTGAAGAGCACTTTATACAAATCGGCTCATCTAGTCCTCACAGTGGACCTGTAAGGTTGGCAGTAAGGTAAGGAAACTGAGGCACGGAGAGATTAAATCACCCTTCCAAGTCTCACAGCTGGCTTGTGGCCTAGTGGGGTCCTAACCCAGGTCCCTGACTCCCTCACTCCTTACAGTTTGTCATCAAGGGCAAGGCCCCACCCAGAGAGCTGATGAACCTACCCTAAAATGCTATGTCACATTTCCAGTACCTTCCATTAAGATATGATGCTTCCTAAAGGGTGAAAGACTCAATGGATTACAGTTTTCTCATGCTTAAAGTACTGAATTACAGAGATAGCTCACCAACCACCAGTTATGCTCACTGGGTCCCTTCTACGAGCACCCCTTGAGGTTTTCTATGTGTCAGGCCCTGTAATAAAATAACTGTAAATTACGACAAACTTAAAATATACTATAGAACAGTATGCAAAGAGATACAACCACCTAGATACAAGTAGCCATCTAGTTAAAAAAAAAAATTTTATTAAATATTGACTAAATCTAATCAGGTTTCCCTTAGCAGGGATTCTCTCACATTTGTCCTAGTGTCAGAGGGTTTCTGGCTCTTGTGCATCCCATAAGTTTTTCCAGGCCTTGACACAGCAGTGGCAAAACAATTAGCCTGGTGCCCTTCCCACGAAATAAGACCCGTTGCCCTGTCCCCGCTTCATTTCAATCAAGACGATGCACAGTATTGGCCACCCCATGAATTTAACTTTCATCCTTTATCAGCTCTTAATAGCCATGACATCTCTTCATTTCCTGAGCTCTGTGCTCCTAGGTTGGGCTTTAAGAGCTATGTGTGTATGATGTATGTGTTTTTCTTGCGCCGTCGTGCTTGGGCTGGATGCTTAAGTCTACCAGTTTCTTAAAGAGACTGATTCTTTTTTCCTACTTGAATATTTCCAGATTTCCACTTCCAGCCATAGATTAACTTGTTTCAAAACAATCCTCTTTCCAAGATGACTAGAAAAGCTAGACAAAAAAACTTTTTATATATTTGAAGGTATTAGAAGATGACTAAAGGAGCAAGAATTTCAGGGGCTAAAAGCCTGAAAAGAAGGGAAACCAAAAGAGGTGATTCCAACTTCTGGCATGTTTTTGTTCTTGATCAGAAAGCTAGGGATGAGAAAAGCTGCAGAGATTTCGACAGTCCCGAGGAGAAAAGGCCTGGAAACACCGGGGCTTCCTGAAGGAGTAGAATGCAAGACCTCTACTACTTTGATCCTTAATCATATACCTGGGACTGCAAGCCCCACATATAAAATCTCTGATTCCCCGTGTGTGAAGCGCACAGTTCTTGAGGTGCCAGCCTGCTGTGTCTTCCCTTCTGCCTGGCAGAGGAATAAGGCCATCTCTCTTATCCTCCAAAATCTCTGTCTCCGTATTTCTGTTCGGCATCAGTGCACAGAGAAGCCGAGATTTTGACAACAAACCCCCAGAAAGGCAACATCCCAGGGACAGGAATGAACAAAACCCAACTGTCTGCTACACACCCTTAAAAACAAGGGTACAGAGAGGTTGAGAGTAAAAAGAAAGAAAAAATATTTCATGCTAACACTAACCAAAAGAAAGATGATTCACTAACGAGAGTAAAACAAAGTATCTTTGGCTATAAGGCAAAAAAAAAAAAAAAAAATCTCCAGAAATAAGGATGAAAAGAGTATATAAAATATAAAAATTCAAAGTCTGCAATACCTTGTATCAGTCAGGGTTCATACAGAAGTGAGAGGTCACGCCAGAAAATGGAGCAGAGAAAATTCTAGACACAGAGTTGTCAATTAAGTGAAAAGTGGTGAACTGCTAACAGGGGGAGCAAGTGGACCTGCAGAGCTGAGAGATGAGCTTGGAAGAGTCTAGAACTCAGGGGACGGCCCATAGGCTGAGGGGGAGCCCCTGGAGCCGCCACAGTAACGCCGGGACCCGCTCTCAACTCTGAGATTTACCGAGATGCAGGGTCTCCATAATGGGCCCTGCAAAAATATATATGTAATCAGTGATGAGAATGATACTTTCTGGAATTTAGTCAAGAATTCATCATAGAAGACACACCACTTTCCTCTTTTAATTTTGTCACGTTTCTTTTCTGAGAAGATCCTGAGAAAACAGCAATACTTTGAGAACCGTTCCTCCACAAATTTGCTTCCTTTTCCTTTTTCTTACTCTCGGCCACCAAGACCTTCCTGGGCCACCCTCATCTCACACAGGACCATGGGGATTGTCCCCACAATCCTCACAAAGCTGGACCAAATGAAAGCAGCATGCAAGGCGCTGGGGACCAAAGGAGATGTGTGCAGAGCTCAGGACAAGAGAAGGTCCAGATCACAGCCACTCCGGCACCACTGGCAGCTTGGAAACAGCCAGAGAGGAAGCAGCCTGGGCAAGGGGGACCCCAGCCTCACACACGTGCGCTCCTCTGATGTCAGCCGAAGCTCCGGATGCAGACGGGCAGGCTGAATTGGGCTCCACGCCTTAATCACAATGTTATTTTTCTCTTGAGGGTTCAATTCTGTGCTTGGCATCTTTTGTGCAATCCTTCTCAGCTTCCATGCAACCTTTGGAAATCTCCCCCCATGGCTTGGATCACTCAGTGTTATATGAACAGCTTAAAAGATGGACAAGGCCTAGAAAACTCTCAGAGGGCTTCTGCCACCCCCAAAACCAGGGTCTTGGGCTCCTGGTCGGGGGATGACTCCCTCAACACCCACTCACCCCGTTACTCCAAAAGGAGGAGCAGACAAATGGGGTAAATGGACACTTTTTTTCTCTTCTCTACCATGGCCTCTTTCCCACCCGGGCTGACAAAAGAAACAGAAAAGTAGGTTCTCAGATCTGTTCTGCCCAGTAGGTGGCTGCCAAAGCATCTGCTCTGAATGCTTTCCTGTCTCAAATACCACTGTTACCATCCCGAGCGAGCGGATGCCAGGACTCCCACCATTAGAAACCCTTCATTCTGGCCTTGGAAACTGTTGGTTTCCAGATTCTCTGTTCAAACCCAAATAGCCTAACACTTTGAGACAGCAATTCCCAAAGTGTTTTCCTAAGAATGTTCCTCAAAATTTCTTAGAAAAATAGTGCTATGGTCTAAAAAGGAAACAAAAAAAGAGAGAGAGAGAGAGAGAGAGAGAGAGAGAGGGAAAAGTGGCGTATCACGTGTCTTTCCTGAGGGTCATTCCTCAGGGTCATGATGCAAATTAACATGTTAAAGGCTCTAAAGATCCCACAGTAAATAAAACCATTTCATTATGTTTAACAGTGTTTCCCAAAAAGATCTGCTCATGAAACCCTGTGTTGTTTTTTCCGTTTATAAACATCCCCCAAAACAGACAGACTTTTCTTTGGAAAACCTGACTTAAGCCATCAATTTACAATAACAGTGAAGTGTGTCCAGATCACTGGGCTCAAAGTCAGGAAAATGTGAGCTTCCTTCACCAGCATATACCCCACCAAACCCCTATTTCATTCCTTTGTTGGTTGTTACAAACCTTCTCTGTCCTCTTCCAGCTCTTTCCACTATCACTGCTACCCTATCACAGCAGATACCCTTTCCCTGCTACCCTATCACAGCAGATAACCTTTTCAAATATTTCACTGAAAACACTGAGACCACCAGAAATGAACTCCCTCAAATTCCTGCCCTGTCTTTGAAACTCTATCTGTGTATTTCCTTCCATCCCTCTGCCTTTTCTCCTGATTCAGAGGAAGGAGTGTCACCCCTCTACTTGTGTCTACTTGCAGATACACCCTTTATCTGCATCATGATATTGTCACTTCTCTCTTCTGAATATTTATCCTGTACTCTGCTGATCTTTTAAAGCCCATGTCTGTTCCAAGTTGGATTTTAAAAAACTCATTCAACAAATATTCAGTACTTATTGAAGGGCACTATATTAGCAACCTAACACTCATCTCGCCCTTAGATTTCTTACCAAAAGTCAACAGAGACAGACAAGCAAACAAATGTCACCCTCTGGTTGGGCCAGGGCCCCGAGGGGAGTGAGTGCAGGGGACCACAGGCACAGGAAGTCTGGGTGATTTCCCAGTGGGTAGGAGACAGCAACGCTCTCAGAAGAGGTGAAGCTAGAACCACGCCTCACCCCACATTCTGCGGTAGCAGTCACCTGCTCCCTCATCACGTGCACAGCCATATGCTCCAAAAAATACAGTCCACTCTGTACACTTCCTCTTTTCCAACCACCCCTCCATTCACTTGCGATTAATCTGGCTTCTGAACCAACTTTTCCAATGAAGCGCTTCCCTGGAGGTCACTAGTCACTTGGAACTTTCCACACCAGTGGACATTTTCATCACCTGTGTCTTACTTGATCTCCCTGAAGCATTTAACACTGCACTCGTCTCCTTTGGCTTCCGAAGTGCCTCTCTCCCCTGAGTCTCTTCCTGTCTCTTTTATCCGTCTGTCCTTCTTTGTCTCCATCATGGACCCCTCTTTTAATACCAAGATTAACGCTTGACATTCCCCAAGGTCTTTTCTTGGTTCTCTTCCCTTTTCCCTGTACTATTCCTGGATATTCGTTGTATCTATTTGATTCCCACATTCTCTCAGCTCACGGCTCACTCACGACTTTCTCTCTGACCAAATCAGATCTCCCTGCCACACCCTCTGATGACACCATGGACCACTCCTTCATAGCACTCACCTCTGATGTAATTTTGCATTTATTTATGTGGTCGTTTGCTTAAGATATCGCCTTTAAATAGATTGAAATTCCATCTAGGCACTCTGTCCAACAATAGCATGCTGTTTAAACAATTTATGGTATGCATACTTGATGAAATACTATACAACTAGTGAAAAAGCATCCCCCCAAAATGTAATGATTTGGAAAACTATTACGTTGTACATTAAATATTATAAAGGTACTGTAAAGGTACATTAAATATTATATAGGTACTGCAAAGCAATACCTATAGTATGATCCCACTTTGCAAATAAATATGTACAAAAACTCCTGGGAGAATAATCTGCTAAAGTATACATACTGGCATGGTGTCATTAAAAGAGATTTTTATTTTCTAAGCAACAGTAATGAGACTTACAAATGGGGGGTAATTTACAGGAAGATCTGGATGCTTAATGTTTTCCTGGGCCCATTTTTTTTTTTTTTTTTTTTTTTTTTGGTAGCTGAGCACCTAACTGCCAAACTGACTAGCTGTGTTTAAATTTGTTACTATATTAGTACAAACATATCCACACAGGTGTTAGAGATAAGCAGATTTTCTTGGCTTACCAGAAGAGAGAGAAGCATCAGTGAGTCATAAAGGTGCAGAGCTGTGGGCAAGGGCTTCCTATCAACTCCTGGTTCCTTTGAAGTAAGTTCTGCATCCATTGCACAAACATTTATTGCACAGCCCCAGCTGGGCACTGGAGGAAGAGGACCAAATTGGATGCATTCTCTTAGCATAAGGAAGGTACAGTCTAGTGAGGGAGTGAGACAGGTAAACGAAAGGCCAATAAGGGTTACAGATGCTATAAGAGAAGTTAGTGGGGGCACAAGGCAGTGATGGTCATTTCCCTGGAGGAGCAGATGATGAGTGAAGGGCCACTAGGAAGGTTCAGGGGGGTGACATAACAAGACTCACGTGTGTGTGGTACTCGACAGGTTTCAAAGGTGTCTTCACACTCTATTCTATCTGCTTATATCCATCCACGCGACCAAGGTTGGTAGTATTACTCCCATTTTATTTGGCAGATGAGTAAGTAATAGCTAAACCTTATAAAGCACTCACTAAGCATTTGGCAAGTGTTAATCTCTCCTGATACCCATCACAACCCAAGGAGGCAGGAACCACTATTATCCTCCTTTTAACAGATAGGGATTGAGACAGAGAGAGGTTAAGCAATTTGCCTGGCTCATCCGTGGAGAGACAGATTGAAAATACAGGCAACATGATGCCAGGGACTAAGCCCTGGATGAGAACTCAGTGCCGCCTCTCAGGAGCGCTTCTCTCAAGGCCAGGAGGAGGCTGGGAAGAGGCAAATCCTGCACAAACATCCAGATACTCTGTCTCAAAGCCCAGTGCTGTGGTGACTCCTCCCCAGTACAAAAATTCTCAGAGATTTTGAAAAACCTAGAAACCTTAGAAAGCAGAGGGAGGAAAGAAGCACACTAACTTTGACTGAAAGCCTATTTCTGTGCCAGGTGCTGTACAGGGCACCTAACAAAGATTATCTCCTTTAGTCTTTATTACAACCCTGAAAGTCTGTACACGTGATTCTTCCCATCTGCGCCAAGGAGATCTGGTTTAAGACAAAGAGTGATTGGCAGCCCAGGCCCCACCCCTACAGGCAGTGCCCACTAGGTCAGGCCCTGCCGGCCGCCCCGGACATCGGGTTCTTGTTCCTTCTCCACTCAGTACCCAGGAGGAAGCACTGCCACGGCCCACGTGGGCAGACGTCCCCCCCGCCCCCCACGAAGGGCCTGTCACGTGCCCCGCGCTGGGAAATAGAGATGAAGCCTGGTGTCCGCCCTGGAGGAGGTCACAGCATGGAAGAGTCTCCCCACCACCTGCCAGGCTCCGGGGAAGGGCACGGAGGTGGGAAGGGATCCTGACTGTCCCTTCAGCATCCGGTGGTCCCCCACCCCCTCCCACCTCAGAGCAGGAAACGAGAGAGGAAACATCACCACACGACAGCCTCTGCTCACATTACAGCAAGGCCCACGCCGGATGCCTGTGGCGCACTTTTGTTCACGGTCACGATGAGTCTGGGGAGAGGCCATCTGGGCTACACCCGTGCCCAGCAGGGGGCACAGGCCGCCCCGGGTATTCCTGCGCGCCAGGCCCGACTTCAGACACTCTCCTTTACTGGGTGCCTCCCAGCTGGGCCCAGGGGCCTCGCACGTACCCTCCCCTGCTTTGCAACCGGCCCCAGGAACTGCTGCGGGTATTTCACACACTGAGAGGGGAAAGAACCGTGTCCTCCCCCAGTGCCTTATGCCCTCCACTTGCAAATCCTGCTGTGCACGTGATGAGAATATGCTTAACCAGACGTGGAGGTAAATTGTGCAGCCTAGCATTGCAGGAGGAGGGGCTCAGCTATGTTATGGGTTATTTTGGCAGGAATCCCACCCAGGATGAGGATGCCACTGCCCCTGACTGAAGGAGCACGTCCGCCCAGCCAGCGACACAAGGCCACCCTCACCCCCGCACCCTCACCCAGACCCGAATGTTTTTATTTTTTTTAACATCTTTATTGGCGTATAACTGCTTTACAATGGTGTGTTAGTTTCTGCTGTATAACCAAGTGAATCAGCTATATGTATACATATATCCCCATATCCCCTCCCTCTGCATCTCCCTCCCACCATCCCTATCCCACCCCTCTAGGTGGTCACAAAGCACCAAGCTGATCTCCCTGTGCTATGCGGCTGCTTCCCACTAGCTATCTATTTTACATTCGGTAGTGTATATATGTCCCTGCCACTCTCTCACTTCGTCCCAGCTTACCCTTCCCCCTCCCTGTGTCCTCAAGTCCATTCTCTACATCTACATCTTTATTCCTGTCCTGCCCCTAGGTTCTTCAGAATCCTTATTTTTTTAGATTCCATAAAAGACCTAAACGTAAGGCCAGACACTATAAAACTTTTAGAGGAAAACATAAGCAGAACACTCTGTGACATAAATCACAGCAAGATCCTTTTTGACCCACCTCCTAGAGAAATGGAAATAAAAACAAAAATAAATGGGACCTAATGAAACTTCAAACCTTTTGCACAGCAAAGGAAACCATAAACAAGACGAAAAGACAACCCTCAGAATGGGAGAAAGTATTTGCAAATGAAGCAACTGACAAAGGATTAATCTCCAAAACATACAAGCAGCTCATGCAGCTCAATATCAGAAAAACAAACAACACAATCCAAAAATGGGCTGAAGACCTACATAGACATTTCTCCAAAGAATATATACAGATTGCCAACCAATACATGAAAGGATGCTCAACATCGCTAATCATTAGAGAAATGCAAATCAAAACTACAATGAGATATCATCTCACACCAGTCAGAATGGCCATCAACAAAGAATCTACAAACAATAAATGCTGGAGAGGATGTGGAGAAAAGGAGCCCTCTTGCACTATTGGTGGGACCGGTAAGTTGTTTTTTTTTTTTTTTTTTTTTTTTTCTTGCATTATGCGGGCCTCTCACTGCCGTGGCCTCTCCCATTTGCGGAGCACAGGCTCCGGACGCGCAGGCCCAGCGGCCACGGCCCACGGGCCCAGCCGCTCCGCGGCACGCGGGATCCTCCCGAAACGGGGCACGAACCCGCGCCTCCCGCATCGGCAGGCGGACTCCCAAGCACTGCGCCACCAGGGAAGCCCAAGGGACCGGTAAGTTTTAACACGCACGTTTCAACACAGCGGTGGCTTGGGCTGCAAATGAGTCTCTCCTTTTCAAAAGCAGAAGGAGTCGGCCAGACCGTAAGGAGATTTAGAAGAGAAGCCCGAAGGCGAAAAGATTTTACTCTTGGGACGCACAGTGCTCAGACTTGGCAATTCATTAGTTTAACTAGAAGTGAGGACTTCTGAAATTTTGAGGAACTCCACCCGGTGGGGGGTTGCCACTTTCGGAGTGTTTATCTGGCAGCACCCCAGCCTCGCCTGTGCCCCCCAGTAAAAATAAGCGTGCTTCAAGCTCCATTCTGAAAAGAGTGCTGCTAGACCGCTCCAGACACTTCAGCATCTCAACAAGGTACTCCTCTCCATTCAAATGGCTCCTGATCTGCTCCTTTAACAAGCTCTGTTATGTCCTATTATTGACTTGAGATGTTAATGCATTAAGAATCTCCATTAAGCGCTGCTCTGGAAACAAACGTTACTCTAAGTCATGCATGGTGCTGGATGCTTCACAGGTATTATTTGATTTCGTCATCATAAGAAGCTCCTTTTTCAGCCCTAGAAACAGGTTTAAAACCTTGCCCCAAGTTAACGCAGCCAGTAATTCTCTTGGTTAAATTTACTGAACAGGTAATTTTAGCGTAACTACAGACAATGCAAGTATCAGTCAATACACGGAAGGTTTCTTTCATTACCCCCAGCTACCCCCCAGTAGAGAACAGGGGCTCCTCAGACTGTGGCCCGTCTTCCACTGACTCTCCTCACTTACTTTTTGATCATCCCTAGTTCTAGTGGGGTCACCTCCCACCTGGCCTCCACCCTGGTGGCGCCACCTTCAAATACTGATCACTCAAGATGCACATAGGAAGGACTGAATCGCAAACAGCAACACGTCTGTGTTCCGGCCACTTCTTAGCCCCAACTGCTCTGACCCAACTTTGTCCAGTACTAGAATCAAGGGCACATGTCTTCACCACACATAGACTGCCTCTTGCTAGGTCTGCACAACTGTCTTCTGAGTATTTTATTCTCATTTTATAAATAATGAAATCGGGATTCAGGGAAGACCCGTGATAGAGTACAAGCTGTGGAACCACAAAGACAGGGCTTTTAATTCCCACCCCCTTCCTTCCTGAGCAAGCTTGTACAAGTATTTAGATGTCTCCAGTCTCAGGTTCTTCCTCTGTAAAATGGGACTCATCTTCCAGGTCATTGAGAAAACTGAGTCAAGCAGCATGAAAAATACAAATCCCTGCCAAGAAATAGGAGACAGAAGCCGTGCTAATAAGCAGGACAGCCATGCAGCATCGGTGAAGGTAAAATGAGTTCCAGGCTGACTGAGCTTAATGACTGCAGGAAGCCTTGGGTCCAGAACTTCATTCTGAGTTCAAAGGGACCAGGAAACTGAAATCAGATTGTTAATACGAAATGAGTTTAAGAGGAGAGAGTGTCACCCCTCCTTTTAAAAAAGAAGACCACTCAACCCAGTCAATCAGTGAGTACATCCTGCATTCTCAGGCTCCCCAGGAGTAGAAGGAACACCCAGCTCCTGGTCTCAGATGCGTCGGGCTTCACTGGGAGGCTAAACTCACACGGGACTGACAACTGGAAAGGAAAGCTGAAATCCGCATACTACAAAGGCAGGCTGGATGGGGAGTCAGGTGGGAGGAAGGTGAGGTTTGGACTTGGAGGTGAAGCTAGGGAGGGGGGCCAGTGTGGAAGTTTCTACTCAAGGTTGCCAAGACTGAAAAATATCAGGTGAGTACGACCCCAATTCCTTAGACAAAAATAACAGTGAAAACTTTCATTGACTGGCTTGTCCATGCAGACAGTTCACTGGACTTTCTCATAATCCTGAAACTATTTATACAGATCATAAAACTGAGACCCAGAGAGTGAAATCCCTTGACAGAGGGCAAACTACCAGTAAACAGCAAAGCTGGGAGCCAAACTCTGATCTCTTGGGTTCTCTCTGTGGTGACAGAGAGCAAGGAGGCTTTACACTGAGAAAATCTCAAAGATGAGTGGAGGAGGCCTTGTCAAGTTGGAGGGGGTCTAACGGACTGCGAACAAGGGTAGATGAGAGCTGAGAGGGTGCTGCTAAGCCATGGCCCTGAAGTGTCTGAGATGTGTCTTCCCTGGCCATTGGGCCCATGTTACTTGGGTGGGGGAGACAGCTTTTGAGACACAGTAGCTGGTCAGGAAGGATGCTTTTGAAGATCAGAGGAATGGGGATCTACAAATCCTGGAATGTTCAAGAAAAACATCCCTAAGAAGCTGGGGTGGGTCCCAGCTCACATCCTTCAGTGTTCCAAGACCTCCAGCCTCCTCCAAGCATTCGAGAGGGCACGTGGGGCTGTTTTATCTTCTTTTACTTCCAGTGCTTCTATTTTACAAACTAGCACAATATCAAGATAACATTTTTCGCCCCCTAACATAAGCTGCCTTTTTTGTCGACTTTACTGATCGTCTCAGTGTCCTCCAGGGTTTGGGGGAAATTGCAGGCACTATTGAAAATTAGTACACCCCTTTTAGGCATAAATGAGGCATTATTTTGGTTGATAACTACTGAGCATTTTCCATAAGCCAAGCACTGCACTGGGTACTAAGGATACAAAGTAAAATGCAAGTCACGGACTTTAGGGAACTCAGGAGCTAATGGCGAAGAGAGGACGACAGAGAAAACTGAAACTCAGACTGCTAAGCTATTTGCACAAGGCACCACTCACCAGGAGCCAAGGAATTTGATGTCAGTTTACCCAGTAAGTCTATTTCTGGCACCTGATACGTAATACATAAATATGCTCACTAAAGCACAACTTTTAATCATCGAAAGCAATATATCTGCCCAAGCATTTGAACCATTAAATAATTTATAGTACATCTATTCAGTAAAGAATCTTGCTTCTATTTTAAAAAATGATGCTTATAAGTTTTTTCTTAATACCAGGAGAAAATGCTTGTGTTATGTTAAATGAAAAAAAATAATAAATGACACTATGTTTAAAATATATATTAAAAAAAAAACGACCGCAAGACAATAGCCAGGTGAGTACTGACAAATGTTTAACAAGCAAAAAATAAAAAAGCCTTGGTTTGTAGTACGTGCCAATTACTGTGATATAAATATTCCCACCATGACCTAGTTCAAGCTGCCAATGTGATGTCACTATGTCTTTGAACATGAAATGGGGAATAAAAGCACCCAGTTGGTTTTCCCAAGCTGGTCCCAGCCAGTTACAGCACACTACTGGCCATAACCTTAAGATGTTGACAGTAGTTTGAATGATGCAATTATGGGCAATGTTATTTTTCATTTATACTTTCCAAATTTTTAGTAATGCACATCATGTTTGTAAAGGGGAATGGCCTCTTAGCGAGTGTGGCCATTAGCTGAAGATCCGATTTGAGCAATACTGTTAGGCTTTTTCCTTGCACACCAAACTAAATAAATTCTTGTGATCTGGTTTCACATTTCATTCAGTGAATAATGTCAGGGGCTCCAGTGAGCCAGAGAAGACAGACCATTCTTCGTCCTAATACCACCCACCTGGCAACCATGGAATGATGCAAGCAAGGAGGACCCCAATACCTGAGCAGGAAGACAGGGGTCATCACAAAATTAGCCTATAACTAACTGAGACACTTACCAATGGTCCAGCGTGGTCAACCAAGACAAAACCTTTTTCTTGGGTTGTGCGATTTTTTTCTTAATGAAACTCAAACGCAGCATTAGCCTCTGAGACGTATAAGATCATATAAGTGACTCCTTAGGCAAGTTATTTATCCTCCCCAATCCTCAGTTTTCTCATCTGTAAAATGGGGACATTAGTACATACCAGTTACCATGTCACAGTTGTGAGGATCGAAGGAGATAGTAATCGTGAAATGCTTGATAGCACTTAGTAGGAAATATGAATTCTTATTTGCCTTCTTTTGCTCACTCTACTACCTTAGGGAGGAAAAGAAAGGTCCAAAGAAATGTCCACCAACAGAAAAGGGATTAATGATAAATGAGAAGCTCATGGTCTCGCAAATAGCCCCAGAGGCTTCAGAGCGGCAGTAGCACACATGTTTCCTATCTGCAATGGCATGAAACCACACATTTGTGTTTTTGTAAAAGCCTCCAACAGCTTTGCCCTAAATACACAGCTATCGTATAGCAAGAAAAAAAAAAAAAGGCTTTTTAGAAAGTCAGATTTATTTTGCCTCTAAACCTGCAGCTCAGACAATAAGACATGATTTCAGAGTAGAAAAAGCACAGGGTTCTTGCCTGCAATCATAAGACCTGCTTCCAGCCATCACCTTCCTGCCAAGAGATAAGAATTTAATCAGAAAAGGTGGCAAATTGCTAAGCGCAATTCTGTGCAGCACAGACACACGAAAGTATATACCTTGATTGAATTCACAGGACCACACTCCACTTTCGGAACAGAAGCGCTAATCTCTCACACCACTAAGTGCAAACAGATACCAGGACGAAGAGTTTCAGATCCTCCAAACGGCCAGCCGAGCTGGCTTGCGCTTTCTCACCTGGGAGGGCTGTACTCATCAGTGTTGCTGCCACTAAAGGAGAGAAAACTGGCCTGCTCTGGAGCAGAAAGGGCGCGGTGCTCTCCCGCTTTCTGCCGATGCCACATTCCAACAACAGGGCCCTATGGAGACACGACAACCAGCCGTCACTGGTTCTTTTGTCCTACTCTGACCAGAGTGTGGGCAGCAGATTGATTTCATGCTTAGATTTCATTTTTAACCCTTTTCTACATATTTAGCCATTTTTGTTCTATCCTGGGATTGGAAGGCACTGGGGATAAAAAAAAAAAAAAAAAAAAAAAAAAAAATAAAAACAAACAAACAATAACAAAAATCCCCATAACTTGCCAAAGCAGACACAAGAAAAAATAGAATTTCCAAATGCCCAATCATAAGTAAACAAATAAACTAAATTTTCAATCAAAACCTTTCCAAAAAGAAAACTTCAGGTTCTTGTGGTTAAATTAGTCAACTTTTCAAACATTTATAAAAAAAATAATAATCTAACACAAATGTCTTTAGAAAAATGAAGGGAAAACATTTCCTAGTATATCCACAATAGCAAAATATGACAAATTAATTATAGGAAATAAAATGATTAAAAGCAAGCCAGTTGTGATGGTTAATTTTATGTGTCAGCTTGGCTAGATTATGGTGCCCAGTGTGGTCAAACACGAGTCTAGATGTTGCAGTGGAAGTATGTTTAGATGCGATTAACATTTAACTCAGTGAATTTTGAGTAAAGGCAGCTCACGCTTCATCGTGTGGATGGCCTCATCTTATCAGTGAAAGACCTTGAAAGGCAAAGACTGAGGTTTCTCAAAGAAGAAGGAATTCCACCTCCAGACTACAACGTAAAAATTCTGCCTGGTTTCCAGCCTTTAAACTCAAGACTTTTACCTGAATCTCCAACCTGCTGTGTGCCCTACAGATTTTGAGACTTGACAGCCCTCACAAATGCATGAACCAATTCTTGAAAGTCTCAATAGATACATACATACATACACAATACATACATGGCATAAATGTGCATAGGTAGATAAAGATAGATGATAGATACACACGTAGATGCATAAATAGATAGATGTATCTATATATCTATAGCACTATCTGTAGATAATAATCCTATTGGTTCTGTTCTTCTGGAGAAGCCTAATTAATACACCAGCAAACACCCCTCTGTCCTCAAAGAGCAGCCAGTCCAGTGGGGGCAGAGGATTTGCAGGCAGATGTAGGGAGGTCCTCGGCAGGTAAGTCTGAGCTGCAGAGGTACACAGATACGGCCCCTGCAGACTGGCCTGTTCAGACTTCTCCCAGGAGCTCCATTTCCACGATTACCTCATGTCAAGGCCCTAGGTAGGTCTGAGGTCCGGTTCATGGGGTGACCATGTCCCCAGACTCCTACCCCACCTCCCCAAGCAATCAGGAAGTGCTGGTCACTTTATTCCCCAAGCAAGGATGGGAATGAGAAGCAGGGCCTCCACAGCGGTAGAAGAGAGAGTGGGGATGCCAGACCATCCAGGGCAAAGACCTGACTCTGTGAGCCCTGCCCCGTGGTGTTGCAAAGCTGCTCAGTGAATCTGGGCCAGATCCGAGTGAGGGGAAGGAAACAAGTGAGAGAGAAAATCCAGTGAGAAGGTGCGCCCCG
Organism: Lipotes vexillifer; assembly: GCF_000442215.2. Lineage (NCBI taxonomy): Eukaryota > Metazoa > Chordata > Mammalia > Artiodactyla > Lipotidae > Lipotes > Lipotes vexillifer. The sequence continues at coordinate 1,921,838 of NW_006784503.1, forward strand.
GAGCAGTGGTTTTCAAACTTGAAGTTTGCAAAAGCATTGCTTCCAAGCTTGCTAGAAAATACAGATTCCGAAGCTCTAACGGGAAGATTTGGTGCAGAAGGTGTAGGATGGGGCTTAGAAAAGAGCTTTCAAGAACGCACCCCAGGCGATTCTAGTACAGATGTCTCGGGGCCCACAAATGGAGGCTATTTCCTTGGCAAGCTAGACAATACGCTGCTGAGAAGAGAGCGAATTCCCCCTTCGCCCCGCTCCACGCTTCAGTCCAGTCAGCTCCAGAGAAGCTGGACGCCGAGGATGGTCATGGGCAGGCAGGGGCAAAGCCATCCCAGCCTCCCATCTCTTTCTGACTCAGCCAGCTAGGAGAAGTCGGCAGGAACAGGGACAGAAGACAGCGTCCTTGTCGCTCCTCAAGGGAGTGTTGGCTTAGCTTGAAACTTTGGGGAAGAAAAAACTAATTCTCGGGCTTCCCTGGTGGCGCAGTGGTTGAGAGTCCGCCTGCCGATGCGGGGAACGCGGGTTCGTGCCCCGGTCCGGGAGGATCCCACGTGCCGCCGAGCGGCTGGGCCCGTGAGCCATGGCCGCTGAGCCTGCGCGTCCGGAGCCTGTGCTCTGCAGCGGGAGAGGCCACAGCAGTGAGAGGCCCGGAACCAATTCTTGAAAGTCTCAATAGATACATACATACATACACAATACATACATGGCATAAATGTGCATAGGTAGATAAAGATAGATGATAGATACACACGTAGATGCATAAATAGATAGATGTATCTATATATCTATAGCACTATCTGTAGATAATAATCCTATTGGTTCTGTTCTTCTGGAGAAGCCTAATTAATACACCAGCAAACACCCCTCTGTCCTCAAAGAGCAGCCAGTCCAGTGGGGGCAGAGGATTTGCAGGCAGATGTAGGGAGGTCCTCGGCAGGTAAGTCTGAGCTGCAGAGGTACACAGATACGGCCCCTGCAGACTGGCCTGTTCAGACTTCTCCCAGGAGCTCCATTTCCACGATTACCTCATGTCAAGGCCCTAGGTAGGTCTGAGGTCCGGTTCATGGGGTGACCATGTCCCCAGACTCCTACCCCACCTCCCCAAGCAATCAGGAAGTGCTGGTCACTTTATTCCCCAAGCAAGGATGGGAATGAGAAGCAGGGCCTCCACAGCGGTAGAAGAGAGAGTGGGGATGCCAGACCATCCAGGGCAAAGACCTGACTCTGTGAGCCCTGCCCCGTGGTGTTGCAAAGCTGCTCAGTGAATCTGGGCCAGATCCGAGTGAGGGGAAGGAAACAAGTGAGAGAGAAAATCCAGTGAGAAGGTGCGCCCCGGAGCAGTGGTTTTCAAACTTGAAGTTTGCAAAAGCATTGCTTCCAAGCTTGCTAGAAAATACAGATTCCGAAGCTCTAACGGGAAGATTTGGTGCAGAAGGTGTAGGATGGGGCTTAGAAAAGAGCTTTCAAGAACGCACCCCAGGCGATTCTAGTACAGATGTCTCGGGGCCCACAAATGGAGGCTATTTCCTTGGCAAGCTAGACAATACGCTGCTGAGAAGAGAGCGAATTCCCCCTTCGCCCCGCTCCACGCTTCAGTCCAGTCAGCTCCAGAGAAGCTGGACGCCGAGGATGGTCATGGGCAGGCAGGGGCAAAGCCATCCCAGCCTCCCATCTCTTTCTGACTCAGCCAGCTAGGAGAAGTCGGCAGGAACAGGGACAGAAGACAGCGTCCTTGTCGCTCCTCAAGGGAGTGTTGGCTTAGCTTGAAACTTTGGGGAAGAAAAAACTAATTCTCGGGCTTCCCTGGTGGCGCAGTGGTTGAGAGTCCGCCTGCCGATGCGGGGAACGCGGGTTCGTGCCCCGGTCCGGGAGGATCCCACGTGCCGCGGAGCGGCTGGGCCCGTGAGCCGTGGCCGCTGAGCCTGCGCGTCCGGAGCCTGTGCTCCGCAATGGGAGAGGCCACAGCAGTGAGAGGCCCGCGTACCGCAAAAAAAACAAAAAAAACCTAATTCTCACCGGTTCCATGAGTCAAAGGCTAATTTGAGATAGAATCAGCATTGAACTGACGTTCGTTGTCCCTCCTCCATCAGCAGAATCATGATAAAGAAAATGTCATTAGTCAACACGAGGGGCTGGAGAAAAGGGACTCACCTCCTCGGTATTGGAGCAAAGGGCTATCTCGTGGCTGCAACCTTCTCCGTGGCAGCACCTGACCAGCTCCCTCCTCCTGTTCATGTTCAGTGTCTCACCCCTTCCTTCATTTCCATGTTAATGAGCTGTCTCCACATCACCCTGTTCCCTTTGCTGACCCCTATCCCTGCTGACTTGCTTACAGCCTGCAGAGCCTTCCTCTCTGCCAGAAGCATTAACCAACCATCTTAATTACTCCTTCCTTTCTTCTCGGCCACCTGACCGGAGGCCGAAACACCACCTCTATTTCTCCATCAGTCATTTTAACTACTCCGCGGTTGCTCGTAAGTGTCCTCCGCTCTGTTCATCGCTGAAGTACCCGGGGCTCCCTGAATAGCACATAAACCCAACCACACTCGGGGATGAAGGATATTGTAGCATTCCGCTTTATACCCTTTATCTGTAATACGAACGCTCAAATTTACAATGGGCGAAGCTGGAGGGTAGAGAGAGAGCGAGGGAGAGTTGGTTGATTACAGGATGGTTTTAGGCAGTGTAGCTTCGGGAAAGATGATGGGAGTGCATGTGCGTCTGTTTGGAGGAGGGGAGATGGGAGCTGCATGAGGGGATAGGGGACCAGGCGAGGGTGCACCAAAGCTTGGTAGCAAGGAGTCTGAACAGTGCAGTGCTAAAGCCCACGGCGTCGTGTCTGGAAGACGGGATTGGGGTTGTTCGGAAGAAGATTCGTGTCGCAGGGTTTCCTGCCATAGCTATTAACAACCCAAACTCAGTGAGTCAATAAGGTGGACGGCAGCTTTCTGCCTAGGAGCCAGGTTACTGTGTGTGTCCATAGTCACCAGGCATCTGAGAGGCAGTCATGACGGAGCTTACCGGCAAACGTGCGTGATGAAAGCAGCTGTTGGACCCAAACAGGTGGAGACATAAAAGTCTTCATAACCTGACAGACTTTCTGGCAAACCCTCACAGCAAAGATAAATATAACGAGGCACTGCTACCACAGAAGGAGCACTGCCTGCCATCGTTGCCTCCTCCAACAGTGTGTTAGAGGCCCCAGATAACCTACCATATGACCCAGCAATCCCACTACTGGGCATATACCCTGAGGAAACCAAAATTCAAAAAGAGTCATGTACCAAAATGTTCACTGCAGCTCTATTTACAATAGCCCGGAGATGGAAACAACCTAAGTGCCCATCGTCGGATGAATGGATAAAGAAGATGTGGCACATATACACAATGGAATACTACTCAGCCACAAAAAGAAACGAAATTGAGCTATTTTTGATGAGGTGGATAGACCTAGAGTCTGTCATACAGAGTGAAGTAAGTCAGAAAGAGAAGGGCAAATACCGTATGCTAACACATATATATGGAATTTAAGAAAAAAAAAATGTTATGAAGAACCTAGGGGTAAAACAGGAATAAAGACACAGACCTACTGGAGAACAGACTTGAGGATATGGGGAGGGGGAAGGGTGAGCTGTGATAGGGCGAGAGAGAGACATGGACATACATATACTAACAAACGTAAGGTAGATAGCCAGTGGGAAGCAGCCGCATGGCACAGGGATACCGGCTCGGTTCTTTGTGGCTGCCTGGAGGGGTGGGATAGGGAGGGTGGGAGGGAGGGAGACAAAGAGGGAAGAGATATGGGAACACATGTATATGTATAAATGATTCACTCTGTTATAAAGCAGAAACTAACACACCATTGTAAAGCAATTATACCCCAATAAAGATGTTAAAAAATAAATAAATAAATAAGGAAAGAAAAACAACTAAGGTATGAGAATTGAAAATAAGGGGAGAACAAAACAACTATACCGGGACTCCCCTAGCAGTCCAGTGGTTAAGACTCTGCGCTTCCACTGCCAGGGCACGCTCAGTCCCTGGTTGGGGAATTAAAATCCCACATGCTGCCTGGTGTGGCAGAAAAGAAAGAAACAAAAAAACACCTATACCTATTTACAAACAATGCCATTGTCTGGGGAAGTAAGCTGAAAAATGCCACCCCCCAAGATGCCCACTTCCTATTCCCCAGAACCGCTGAATGTTACCTTCTATGGCAAAAGGGACTCTGTCAATGTGACTCATTAAAAAAGTTTGAGATGGGGACATTATCCCCATATCAAATGGGGATAAGAGGGAGGCATGAACAAGTGTAACAAATCTGTAAAAGAGCTCAGAAAAATCCAGCAAAAGATTTACAGGATTTTTATTAAGAAAAATTGTAAAGTATGTGTAAGGACATAAAAGAAGACCTTTATAAATGGATATCTCTACCATGCTTATTATAAAGATCACCATATCATAAAGAAGGCGTTTTCCTCAAATTAATCTGTACGTTTAACACGTGAATTTCAACAAGGTTTTGGAGGGGGTTTTGGGGGGGCTGGGGGTTGTTTTATTTTGTTTTGTTTTTGTAGAACTTGATAAGCTAACCCTAAAATCCAAAAGGAAGCGTGGGCAGGAAAGGGTTAACACAACAGCCCTAGGTTTGCTCAAATCCTGCACATTCCAGAGAAAGGCTTCTCTTCTGGACTGGTTAGCCAGCTCCTGGGAAATACCCCTGAGTCCTTGGAATATTCTGCCTGATTAGAGTGCTTTTGTGTGCTTGAGGCCACGGGTCACGCTGTACTACTCTGGCCTGATAAAATCATCCTGAGAATGTGATTTATGGTGACGACTTTTTCTCTCAGAGCTAGAGGGGGTTACTCAGAAGGATCTGAAATCCGAGGAGCTGAGGTCAGTCATGCAGGTTGCTGCGTGTCTACCTGACAGACCCCCAATAAAAGCCCTGCACTAGATTCAGGTGTGCTCCCCTGGTCGTGACACATACATGCAATGTCACACATTGTTGCTGGGACGACTATGTGCCCCCATGTGACCCCGCTGGAAGCTTGCACTTCATTTCTCGTACACTTTGCCCCATGTCCCTTTTCCATCTGATGATTTTGATCTGCAGCCTTTTGCTGCAATAAACCACAGCTTTGAGTACAACATTCTGAGTCCCGTGAGTCCTCCTAGCAAATCATCAAGCCTGAGGGTGGTCTTGGAAGCTCCTGTCACAAAGAGCAAAGCACTGGGAATAGCTGAACCCATTGTGAAGAAAATCGATAAGTCTGGGAGTAGTGGGTTACTACACTTACCAGACTGAGGCTCGTTATAAAACTACACCAATTAAATTAGGAGGTGCTGGAACAGATGGACAAGTGGAATGGAATGGAGACCATAGACACAGGCCTGTATCTAGAAGCTTGAAAGATGAACGCAAATGGGGAGGGGGTGTTATTAACTACTCAGTAAATGTGATTTTAAAAAGGAGGTCCCTAGCTGTCACCATATTTGAAAAATATGGAGCCTACATTCTAACTGGGTTGGGGAAGATGATAAACCATCGACATGATAAATAAGCAAATGTACAGTACATTAAAAGGTAATCAAGTGCTCTGAGGAGTAAAGAAAAAAGGCAGAGGAGGATTAGAGAGGTCAAAAATGATTGATACGGTCAGGCTGCATTTCTAAACAGGGAGTGAGGGTAGCCCTCGCTGAGAATGGTCTTAGTCTGTTCTGGCTGCTATGACAAAATACCACAGACTCAGTGGTTATGCAACAGGAATTTGTTTCTCACAGTTCTGGAGGCTAGAACTCCAAGGTCAAGGCACCAGTGTGGTCACATTCTCGTGAGGGTCTTCTTCCTGGTTCCGTCCTCACATGGCAGAAGGGGCTAGGGATCTCTCTGGAGCTTCTTTTATAAAGATACTAATCCCATACACGAGGGTAGAAACTCCCAAAAGCCCTACCTCCTAATACTACCATCTTTGGGGGTTAGGATTCCAATGTATGAGTTTTTGGAGAGACACAAACATTCAGACCATAGAAGGAATATTTAAGGAGGTGAAGGCTTTAGTCATGCAGCTATGTAGAGAAAGAGCATTCCAGAGAGAGGAGACAGTCAACAGGTCACATGTGAGAAAACTGAGGCTGGGAAAGGTTACGAAACTAACATAATTTCACACAATTAAACAGCTGAGTATGGATTCAGCCCTAGGTCTCGCCAACACTAAAGTCTATGGTCCTTCAGTTACACTGTTTAAAATTATTTTTAAATGTTCTTAAAATTCATAGCAAGGATTTCTTACCCAAAAGTCAAAATATTTTCAAAACGTATCTAATAGTCATCCTCAGATTTGATTCTCAGTAACTTTCCACCCTTCTTTCCCACCAGCCCGTCCCCAGTGCTCCGGCACCCACGCCTCAGCCTCACCAAATCCTCTCTCTTCTCCCACACACCACACATCTTCAGGCCTCAATTTCTTTCCTGTTGGCCCTTCATTTTGCAATGTACTACCCCTGCTGGTGAACTAATGCCCCACGGTCTTTTCAAGTGGTATTTTCTTCATGAAAATTTCCCCAGCTTCCAAAGAAAACACATGGCTCCCTCCTCAACGCCCCCATACAAATTCAGTCACAGAGAAGCCACATTGTGTGGCCTGTGTTTGTCTGTCTGCTTCTCCCTCCAGCCTGTGGACCCTAGACGACCCAGTCAGTATCTGATTCATCTTTCTCCCCAGCACACACCACAAGATAGAAGACCTCAGTAGGTGTTAAATAAATGTATGTCAAGTGGAAAATGAGTGAAATATTAATGACGATGAAAACTAAAACATCATGAAGTAAGTAAATTGTAATGTTCAACAAACCTAACATTTACATTTGATATAAAATAATGTGCCATCCAATGAGTATGTTCCGGATTTATTACATATTACATAAATAAAGGAAGACGTCAAAAAGGCAAATAATTACAGCCAAGCTACGCGCAGAGCCTGTTAATTTGTTATATTTGTTGGAAGAGTGTCTCCATGTAAACACATTTTTTCAGAAACATGCTTCACGGAACTGGTGAGCTATAAACAGGCCTTGAAAATTAAACTCTGAAAATTGGGTGATCTCACTGAGTACAGATTTATATAAGACTTCCATTCATGATGGAACTCATCCTTCTGCCTCTAGGAATATTTACTTAATAATGTTAAAGACTCCTGCTTCAAATCTAAGCACTCTTAAACCACATTAATCCATGCATACTAATTACATATTTCTTTACAAAAAAAGAGATAGAAATTAAAGTCTCCCTTTTGCAGTATTCACAGATAAAATATTTGTTACTCAAATGAGTAAGGATAACACTATCACAGGAAGAATCTGAAACCTTTAAGTAATTTCCCACTTTCTTGCTTAAGTGCACTTGCTCTATGCAATACGGTAGTTACTAGTGGCAGGTGATCAATGGTCGCCTGAAATGTGACTAGTACAACTAAGGAATTGAATTGCCAATTTGATTGGGTTTCGATTAATTAAAAATTAAATTTAAATAGCCACATTTAAGTGTAGCCAGTCACTACCATATTGGACAGAGCAAATACAGAATATATCCATCCCCTCCGAAAGTTCTACTGGAGAGCATTGCTTGTACTGTGCTGTAGATGGCCAAAATACAATAAATACAAATGAAATTAACAAACAATGAGCAGTTCATCAAAATACAAACTTTGACATGATGGCTTATAAAGAGGAAGAGTGTTCCCTGCCTTCAAAGAGACAAATGTGTAAACAGTAAAATAGGGGGTCATCCCTCGTGCAGGTACGCACAAAAATTACATGAAAGAAAGGTTGACTATATTTACTAGATCAAGGGAAGCTTCAACAGAAGACGTGCTATTAGAACCAATTCATATAGGAGAGTAAAATCTGAACAAGAGACAGGGTAGGAGTTGAGAACCATCAAGCCGAGAAAACAACCATGGGGGAAGGCACAGAAAAAGCATCCTGAAAGGTCATTATGTCGGGTGGCCAGCTCACTGCTTGGTGAGGCTAGAATGTACAAAGTGAGTGGAGAAGGGGCAAGTGACAGCTGAGTGAGGAAGCATGAAAGCCTCGGAAACCATGTGAGGGATTTCAGAACTGTCCCTGGGGACAGAGGGGATTGGATTCCCCTCTGTAGAAAGGTGACATAGACGGATCTGTGTTCTGGAAAGGTCATTCTGGCTGTGGAGAGGAAAATGGACAGGATGGAGGTAGATGAGAGATGAGGAGACCCGGGACGAGGCTCTGGACATAAAGCAGAAGAGAGACGACCAAGCTGCGCCAGGGCAGAGCAGGTGAGGCTGGAAAGGAAGCAAGGGAGGCGGGCGTTCTTTATTCACAGTGGATGAATATTTATTTTTTAAAGTTTTTTTAAAAAAAAATACAGCAAGTGTGAGACGTGTGATCATTCTGACATTCCAATAACATATGTTACAAGAAAAGGTGTTGCAGCAATTTTTATGATGGGCTCTGATGAAAGCTCACAAAAACCACTTCAAAATGCTGAGCACACAGCCAACCTGAGAAAGCCCGCTGCTGGTGCTGAGATCAGGCAGCCAGCGTGGCAATGGAGTTTTGGATTCCTCAAGATGAAAGGAGATACCAGCCATGACCGGGGAACAAGACATGGGGCAAAGGCAGCTGGCAGCATTTTCTTTTGGCTGCCCTAGCAAACTAATACATAGATATACTACAGAAATCACAATTTTCAGATGATTTCATACCACTAATACTTGAATTTGAACATGGACTTGCTGTGGAAACTCATGCTTTAACATTACCCTACATGGTTTCCCCTTTTGCAAAGCAGGTTAGGTTTTAGGCATATGTTGTGAAATTATTATTTTTTGAAGTAAGATTGCACGGAGATATTATCCCTGGAGTGAGTTCCAGTTTTATCTTCCGTCTCCAAGTGGTTCCCTAATCCCCAGTCAAAATCAGTACTTTTTTCCAAACACAATGAACACCAGCTATGCCATGAACTTAACTGCAGCTCTAGCTATTAAGTTTGCTTTCCTATGACCAAAATAAAGAAATATAGAAAGGAAAGAAGACTTAGAGCCCTCATATACACCATTCTCCGTCTACTACATTAGTAATTATAACTTTTTCCAGTGTATCCAGACAGAATTTGGGGCTTGGTGTGGGAAAAAAATATGAAGAAAGTGGGATAATGGTGGAAAGAACATAAAGTTGGATCAGGCTGAATTGTGGACAGGGAACCACTATCCACAGAGATTCCAGGTTTAATGTTGTAGTCTGGGAAGGCTAGAAAGGACTTTGTTCTGTTCACTGGTTGGCTGAAACATGGACTAAACATGGCCTATACTAAATGAAGTTGAAATGCCAGAACTACCTTGGTTACCACACAAATACTACACAAATTTTGTTTATTAACATAAGGTCATCTGAATCAATATTTTTGTGCTTCCTTTTTTAAATTACAGTAAGTTCCCTACATACGAACGAGTTCCGTTCCGAGAGCACGTTCTGAAGTCCAATTTGTTCATAAGTCCAACAAAGTCAGCCTAGGTACCCGAATGGCTTTATAGTACTGTGCTGTAATAGGTTTATAATACTTTTCACACAAGTAATACATAAAAACCAAACACAAATAACATTTTTAATCTTACAGAACAGTACCTTGAAAAGTACAGTGATACAGTACAACAGCTGGCACGCAGGGGCTGGCATCAAGTGAACAGGCAAGAAGAGTTACTGACTGGAGGAGGGAGAGGAGGTGGGAGATGGTAGAGCTGAAGGATCGTCAGCAACAGGAGACAGAGGGCGAGCTGCAATGTCACTCACGCCTGATGTTGATGGAACGCACATTCGCATCTTTGAAAGCTTGCAACTTGAAGGTTCGCACGTAGGAGACTTACTGTACAGAGAATCTGTGATTTCAAAAAGTTCTAAAACCCTAGGCTAGCTAAAACCAGGTTATGCAGAGTAGTTTTACAGTGGTCATGAAAGCAAAGACTTATTGGTGCAATTTTCTAAACTCTTTAAAGAAAGTCCCTGCTCCCAACCAACATTCATTGAGGGAAGCCCGTCATCCTCCAGGTCTAAGAGGTACGATAATTCATCAGGCAATTATGGCTCTTCTAGGCACTTCCAGGGGCATTTGGAGTCAGCAAAGTATCAGACAGAAAGTATCTTCTATATCATCCCATGGCAGAGGGCTGCCAGGTCTCTCCTCTTCTCTGAACTCCACCTCAACTGAGAAGAGCAGGATCGTCCACCTGTGTCTCTATCTTCTGTGCTCAAGTCCACCTGGGCTGCCCCAGGGACCACCACCATCCAGGGTCAAACACATATCAGAGTGGTAATACTGTTTCTGTGGACAGTGGACCAACCTCCAACATCTCCTGTGAGTTGGTATCCTCCGAGAACATTCTGTACAACATCAGGAGTCCATTCTCTCTTCTCTCTCTTCTCTCATGGCCTTCATTGCCCATGGCTCTGCAGTGATTATGGTCTGCTTGGAAACAAAGACCTAAACCCCACTGTATGCGCCCCTCACATATCATTCCTCACAGCCCAGACCAAGCCCACAGATGGATGGATGAGGGAACAAAAGTTCCCAGAGGCTGGAGAGCTGCCAGAGGCCACTACTGCAGCACAACAGTCATCTTCCTGAGGAAAACCTTGGAGAGAGGGGAGCAAGCAGCTCACGTGTGGGAGGATGGAATCTAGGCCGTGCCTCTGGATTTCTTTCTAGAGACAAGCGTAAGGACGGGAGGGTGAGGTGAGTACACTCTGATTCCAGGAAATGTGGTTGAGACGGCTCCCTCCCTGCCCAGCCCCAGGGTCCTCTCTCCGGCCTAAGCTGGTTCTCACACCCTTGGTTTCTTCTCAGCCCCAGGCCCCGGGAGGCCTCAATCTGCTTCGCTACCCACAGTGTGCCCTGAGGGATGTCTCCTTCCAGGCCTGCTCTGCTGTCAGGTGTCAGGTTGGTCCCAGTTACTCTGCTCTCTGTTGCCTCTGAAGATGCACCTACAGGCCTTCGCATTGGAAGGTCCTAGAGCTGCAGCCAGCAAGGGACAGGATGGGAGAGTCACAGACGTAGGACTCTGAGAACTCATGGCTTTCATGGTTGCAGGCCAGGTGTCATGCAGGGCCATGGGGCATATGCCCTAAAACTCTGCTGCTTTGTTCTTCCTAGAAGGGGTGTACCAGCCCTCCTTGTGCCCTGCCAGGGAGGACCAGACCGGTACCGCATGATGAGGCCAAGGGATGGGGGTCCAGGAGCGCACAGAGCAGGATGTGTAGCAGAACAGGGAATTCTGGCGGCGGAAAGTCGAATCCAGGGTGAGATGTTGCCAGACAACTTACCTCGGCAGAGGCTCAAGCTCGGGGGGAAAATTCAGAGACTTGTTCACTGGAGAAGTGCCAGGGGGGTCTTGGTCACAGAGAATAAAGGAAAAGCTCTGTTTGCAGACATTCTCTCATTCACGCATTCATTCAGCAAACATTTCTGAGCGCTCCCCTATGCGAGGGCGGGTCTGAGGACCCAGAGAGCAATTGGATTTAGTCCTTGTCTTCCAGGGGTCTCATTCCCATAAGGAAGACAACTGATTGGAAAACAAAGGTGTAAGTCAAAAGTCAAAAGCCCCCCATACTTATCCCATCCCTCAATGTAAAAATGTTGGCACACATTTATTCAGAAATTGTTCTGGGATTATACAAAAGAAAAGAGAACAGAAAACACTAGAAGCACACTTGCCAGGCTGCACAGCCCCATGTCTGGAGGAATGTGCACAGCGGCGTTTCCAGGTGACCGGTGCTGGGTCGGGGAGAGCTGGTGAGCCCTGAGGATGCAGCGGAAGCAGGGGGAGACACTGCGGGGAGACACATGCTCCGAGCGGGTGGCGGGATGCTGCTGCAGGGCTGGGTCGCCGAGCCCACCTGTCAGGTTCCCTCTGGGCCCCCCAGGTCTGGACAGTGCCCTGCACCAGCGAGGCTTGGTCTGCAGAGGACGGGACAGTGCATTGGAGCCCCGAGGGACATCACTCACACACTGCTCTGAGTCCCAGGGCTGCCTCGGGGGAAAGGCAGTGATGGAAATGATGTTCATTGCGGAGCACTGGGAAACGGACACAGACAAGGAGCAGAGGGTCCAGGTCTCATGATGAGTCAGGCAGAGGTGGACAGGAGTGCCGTGCAAGGGTCTCTCCTCCAGGCACGGACAGAGGTTTACACTGCATCCCACACCTCCCATGTGCTTCGCTGGGGCCTCCTGTAGAGGGAGACGGAAGAAAGCAGCCCCCGCAGAGCCTCACGGAGCCCGTGTCAGCCTGGGACAGCTCCTGGGACAGCTTGGCCGTCCTTCCCAAGCACAGGGAATAGAAACCAGCTGGGACCAATGAGGGGCAGCGGCCTGGGGAACCAGCTTGGCCTTTGGATTTGATCCCGGTTTACTCAGCACCTCTCAGCTCGATGGTCTGAGTCCCAACCCCTCTACCTGCAGCTTCCTCTTCAATAAGATGGAGATCATAAGACCTTTCTCCTGGGTTTTTGTGAGAATAAAGTGACGGCATGTATATAAAATGCTCAGCCCAGGGCTGTCAGCTAATAAAAACGATGACAGGGACGTTCACGATCGTGGTGCACTGGGCATTGCTTTAAGCACTTTGCATGTCACCTTATTCATTCCTCCTAACAGTTCTAGGAGACAGATATTATTATGATCCCCATATTTGGACACGAAAGTACAGAGAGGATAAGTATAACCTCTTTGTTGCCCAAAGTCACAACACGAGAAGGGAGGTGAAGCTGGAATTTGAACCCAGGCCATCTGAGCCCACTGCCTGTGGCCTCAGTCACTGGTGTGCACAGCTCAGTAAGTAGCAGAAGTGGTGATGGTCTTATCGTTTTGCCAACCTTGTAAGTTTATTGTGAGAATTAGAAATTAAACAGAACGTTCCTAGAAAAGTCTGTAGGTATCCAAAACCTAGTAATGAATAATTAGCACTACTATCACAATTATTACCATTCTAACTAAGGCCACTGGAAAGTGTGCATATTGACCCTCTTATAAAGTTCCTGTATGTTATCTATTGCTGCAATAATGCTATATGGCAAGTCCAGTAAGCCCCCTACATATGAACCTTCAAGTTTCAAACTTTCAAAGATGCGAACGTGCATTCGCATATCCAATCACGTAAGTTAGTTCACGTATCTGGCGTACTTTGTCACACGTGTGTATCCTCTTCACGCCGTTGTGCTCTTGTGTAGTTTACTGTACAGTACTATATAGGGTACAGTAGTACATTAACTTTATTTCAAGCCCAGGATGTCCAGAAGTTAAGCGTAAAAGCAGTGGTGATGCAGCTCGTACTGTACTGTACTTTTCAAGGTACTGCACTATAAGATGAAAAATGTATTCTTGGGCTTCCCTGGTGGTGCAGTGGTTGAGAGTCTGCCTGCTAATGCAGGGGACACAGGTTCGAGCCCTGGTCTGGGAGGATCCCACATGCTGTGGAGCAACTAAGCCCGTGAGCCACAACTACTGAGCCTGCGCGTCTGGAGCCTGTGCTCCGCCACAGGGGAGGCCGCAATAGTCAGAGGCCTGCGCACCGCAATGAAGAGTGGCCCCCCTTGCCACAACTAGAGAAAGCCCTCACACAGAAGATGCAGCACAGCAAAAATTAATTAATAAACTCCTACCCCCACCATCTTCTTAAAAAAAAATGTATTCTTTATTTTTTTGTTTGTTTTTCATGTATTATTTGTGAGAAAAGTATTATAAACCTGTACAGTAGCCGATTGTGTTAGCTGGGTACCTAGGCTAACTTTGTCGGACTTATGAACAAACTGGACTTATGAACGCACCCTGGGAACAGAACTCATTCATATGTAGGGGACTTACTGTACCCACAAAACTTCAGTGGCATGCAGCAACAAATTCAGTGCACAGTCTGTGGGGTTCGGGAGCATGGGCTATGCTCAGTTATGTTACCTGGCCTCACTCACATGGCCTGGGTTGGCCAGATGTCAGCTGGTCCTGGAAGGCCTTGGTTAGAATCTCCAAGGAAACTGTGTTCTGCTCTGCTTATCTTTCAGCCCAAAGCAGACTAGCCCAGGCATGTTCTTGTGGTGATGACAGGAGGGCAAGACCAGTAAACCCACCTGAGTGAGGGCTTTTGAAGCTTCAGTCTTCATCTCATTTGCTAAACCCCAGGGGTCAAAGCAAATCACATGGCCAAGCCAAAAGCCAGGTGGGAGAGCCCTCCACAGTTACAGGGAAAGGCTTGTGGATGAGGAAGGGTAAAAACAATCTATTACAGTGCTCACTTCGGCAGCACATATACTAAAATTGGAATGATATAGAAAAGATTAGCATGGCCCCTGTGCAAGGATGACACGCAAATTTGTGAAGTGTTCCATATTTTTGTTAATATACAGAAATCTGTTGCATTTCTATTCACTAACAGTGAACTCTCAGAAAGAAAAATTAAGAAAACAATCCCACTTACAATTGCATCAAAAAGAATAAAATACCTAGGAATAAAGCTAACCAAGACAATAAGAGACCTGTACTCTGAAAACTATCAGGCACTGATGAAAGAAATTGAAGATGACACAGACAAATAGAAAGATACAGCATGCTCATGAATTGGGAAAATTAATATTGTTAAAATGACCATACTACCCAAGGCAATCTACAGATTCAGTGCAATCCCTATGAAAATACCAATGGCATTTTTCACAGAGCTAAAACAAATAATTCTAAAATTCTAACAGAAGACCCCAAATAGTGAAAACAATCTTGAGAAAGAACAAAGATGGAAGAATCACACTCCTCGATTTCAAACTATACGACAAAGCCATAGTCATCAAAACAGTATAGTACTGGAACAAAAAGACATATAGATTGATGGAAAAGAATAGAGAGCCCAGAAATGAATCCATACTTACATGGTCAGTTAGTCTATGAAAAAGAAGGCAAGAATATACCAGGGGGAAAAGACAGCCTCTTCAATAAATGGGCAGCAACATGCAAAAGAATCAAACTGGACTACTTTCTCACATCATATATAAAAATAAATTCAAATGGATTAAAGACTCAGTTGTAAGAACTGAAACCATAAAACTCCTAGAAGAAAACATAGGCAGTATACTCTTTGGCACTGGTCTTAGCAAATTTTTTTTTTTTTTTTTTTTGGATCTGTCTGCTCAGGAAAGGGAAACAAAAGCAAAAGTAAACAAATGGGACTACATTAAACTAAAAAGGAAATGATCAACAAAATGAAAAGGCAGTCTACTGAATGGGAGAAGATATCTGCGAACAACATATCTGACAAGGGATTGATATCCAAAATATACAAAGAACACATACAACTCAACCTTGACAAAGCAAACAACCCAATTTAAAAATGGACAGAGAACCTGAATAGACACTGTTACAAAGAAGACATACAGAATGACCAATAATCATCAGGGAAATGCAAATGAAAAACCACATGAGAGATCACCTCACACCTGTCAGAATGGCTGTTATCAGAAAGACAACAAATAACAAGTGTTGGTGAGGATATAGAGAAAAGGGAACCCTCATTCATTGTTGGTGGGAATGTAAATTGGTGCAGTCATAATGGAAAACAGTATGGAGGGTCCTCAAAAAATTAAAAACAGAACTATCATATGATCCAGGAATTCCACTTTGGGGTATTTTTCTGAAGAAAATGAAAACACTAATTTGAAAAGATTCATGTACCCCTATGTTCACTGCAGCATTATTTACAATAGCCAAGATGTGGAAGCAACCTAAGTGTCCGTTGATTGATGAATGAACAAAGATGTGATGTATATATTCCATATACACAGTGGAATATTACTCAGCCATAAAAAGGAATTAAATCTTGCCATTTGTAGCAATATGGATGGGCCCAGAGGGTATTATGCTAAATGAAATAAATCCCACAGAGAAAAGCAAATACCATATGATTTCACTTACGTGTGGAATCTTAAAAAAAAAAAAAAAAAAAAAAAAAAAAAAAAAAAAAAAAAAAAAGAACAAATAACAAAACAGAAACAGAGTCATAGATACAAAGAACAAATCAGAGGTTGCCAGAGGGGAGAGGAGTGGGGGGATGAGTGAAATAGGTGAGGGAGATTAAGAGGTGCAAACTTCAAATTGCAAAACAAATGAGTCAGGTGTGAAATGTGCAGCATGGGAAATATAGTGAATAATCTTGTAATAACTTTGTATGGGTATGTATGGTAACTAGACTTATCATAGTGATCATTTTGTAATGTATAGAAACATCACATCACTACACTGTGCACCAGGAACTAACATAGTGTTGTTGGCCAATTGTACTTTGTTTAAAAAAGAAATCCGTCACAGTTACAAAACAAGTAGCTTCCCTCTGAGTTGCCACCAGTGTAATTACCTCCCCAGGGTGAACCTACAACTTTTTTGTTGTGGTTCCTGAACTCCCTGTGCTCGGTCAGCACCATTAATCCCTCTGAAGTCGGCTTGTTTAATCATTATTTGCCAGACACCATGGGAGGCACTGAGAACATAACTGTCAACAAGACAAACAAGGTTCCTGCTCTAATGGAGCTAATGGTCCAGCAGAGGAGACATGCAAAAAAATACCTAACATAATTTCAGATAATGAAAAATTCTATGAAAAAGTTAACCAGAATTACTCGACAGAGAGAGGCTGAGAGTGGTCTTAGGGGACAGTGACCTTTGAGATTTACATCTGTATCCTCAGCCCTAAGTCCAACTGGCTAACATGGAATTAGGTTTCAATATATGTGGAAAGGAACATGAATGGATGGATGAACAGATGGATGGATGGATGGACGGACGGACAGACATATGGACGGATGGGTGGGTGTGTGGATGGACAGACGGATGGGTGGGTGGGTGGTGGATGGATGGATGGATAAATGGATGGATGGACGGACAGACACTGGTACCTACCTGGCACTTCCTGCCATTGCCTCTATTCTCTCTGGCCCACTGGGGCCAAGAAAGATCACAGAGAGAAGACCCAGTTCCGTCTCCATGTCTGGACAGCCAGTCCTGAGACCTCAATTAAGTGTCTTCTCCACAAACCCAGTGGCTGGGGCATCTCAGCTCTCCGTGGTTAGCAAAGGGATTGCCTTCCTTCTGAACTCCCTGCTCAGTGTTGGAAAAACGTCCTCAGAGCTGATGCTGCCCACTGCCCTTTCAGAGAAATTCAGACCCACTCCTTTCGAGTATGTTTAGGTTGCAGGGGGCGGGAGTGAAAAGGATGTGAAGAAACATGGGAAGTTGCCAGCTCTGATCCCACCCCTCCCAGATTTCCCTGAGCAAGACCAGCAGGTTCACTGTCCCAATATTCTGGCTTCTCACCAAAATGTACCGAATAACTAGGCGCTTCGTGTGTATTTACTCTTCACAATAACTCACTGAAACTGGTTATATTGCCTCACTCTACTGAAACGATGGTGATTTTCTTAAGGTCACCAGTATAGAATGGCAGGGCTACCATACAGAGCCAGTTTTTCTGAAGCAACATGGTGGAATGGAAGTCAAACAGTCCTTCCTAGCCCAATAGACATGGATTTAAATCCACATTCAACCACTTCTTAGCCCTGTAACTGGGGCACACTGCAGTAGAGTTGAGCGTAACAGTGACAATCCAAATCCTAGAAACTCACAGATTCAATAAAGTCAAAAGTGTTTTACAAACATGTTCTAGCAGAGGGCATCTGCCGGAAGCTCATGTTGGGGGCTTACATTTTTCTTTTTTAAAATACTTACTGAAGTGACTGACAAAGTATATTTAAAATCTGAACAGAGTAATAAAAATCAGCCATCTTCCCAATTGTGCATGCCTATAAACAAATCATCTTAAATGACACCTCTCCTTCACAGGACCCGGTGGCCCATCGAACAAAGTCTCCAGATACGAATTCTGCTCGGGATGAGGGGCCTGGTGCTCCCCGGGGATCCTTTTCACCCCAGCCTCTCTCAGATTGTAGGTGCTGACATTTGAGGCGGACGAAAAGCTTGGAGGAAGCAGGCGGAAGGAAGAGTCTTTGAGCCGTTCTCTGGGGCAATCTGTACCATGGAAAGTTATTTTTAATTTGTTCCATATGAATCGTGAAAAACATGAAACATTCAGGGGGTTTATCATAATTCTCTATGAGATAAATACTGTGCTCTGCAATAAAAAAATGGAAAATATGTATTTAGTCCAAAAACTCCATTTAAAAAAAAGTTAACATAAGGAAATGATTTCCTAAAGAGCCTTGCAGTCTGAGACCAAAGACGGACTCAACCATCTTAAGGATACAGAGCAATTTATCACTCCAGTTATGTCCCTCGACTAGGACAAACTTAAGCCCTGAGTTTTCCAAGCAGCGAGATTAAATTCTGAAGAACCCAAGCATGTGCTCCACTGTGCTGTGCATCTAAAGCCTTGCTCATTCCATGTCCTGCAGTCCCACATACCCTGCTTCAAAATTACTAGCTATGGAACCCTGGGCAAGTCACTGAGTATCTCCGGACTTCAGTTTTTCTATTACCATAATAACTACCTTCCATGGTAGGTAAGAAGATAAAACGATATAATAGAACTTTGTTTGGTGAACCATCTAACTTATTTATAGACGTTAGCTACTATTGCTTTTGTGGACTGAAAAGCAGACACAGAATATTTCCAGGACCTATCGGGAGCTCAGAAATATGCTAGACACTAAGAAAAGAAACACAAGAAAAGCAGAAGATGTGGTCCCTGAGTCCAAGGAGCTTGTAAGCAAGTTTTCAGACATAAAGAGGAAACAAAGAGAGACTCATGTAAGATAACAAATAAGCAAGTTAGTATTTTTATGGAACAAAAATTAGTATCTTAAGATACAAATGACTAGAAGATCTGGTGAGAGTTAGGCACATGTGTGTGGCTACAGGAAAACACAGCGGGAGGGAAGGCAGATGCCCCACGAGAGGTGAGCAAGATGGAGAAGACATATCTTAGACGTCAATTTGCCCAAGACAACGAGATCTAATTTTCCCTCTGGTCCTGGTCATCCTCCAGTCAACGCACACCTCCCAGATGTGGCCGTGGCCCAGCCAGGCTAAGTCAGAGGAAGACATGGAGAAAGGCTGGTCTCCAGGCTGGCCATGGTAGAGTCACCCCTCTGGACACAGGCTCCCCAGCTGCAAAAAGGGACATCAGTGGCCCCACCCTTCCAAAGGGAGGGGCTTTGAGAGAGGTCAGGCAGACTGTGGAAACGGGACTAAGGATCACCTGTCCCGACAGGGGAGAAACAGACCAACTGGGAGGGAAAGGAGATTAGGAGGAAAATGCACAGAGTTCCTGTTCGGTGCCAGGTACCCTGTTAACGTGTCTTGTTGCACATTTCCCCTCTTAATTCTCTCAACTGGAGTTGAAATTAATATTCCCATTTTACAAAGAAGGAAACGGAACCTCACAGTTGAGAGACTAGCCCAAGATCCCGTACAAAGGAGAGATTTGAACCCAAGTCCTTCAGACGCCAAAGCCCACACTCTTTATGGCTCCCAGAGGAGGTGGAAAGCCCTGGGCTGGGCAGACATGGCAGGGAGGCCTCCACTCTGCCTTTTCCTCTAGGTTGAGAGAAGAGAGGCACTCCGTTGGGGGCGCGGAAGGAGGAACCAGAGGACTGCAGCTTAAGAGTGGCTCACGGCTCCCCCATGACAGAGGGGAGCATCTCAGGGGCCCAGGCCAGGTGGCCCCAGCTGGGGATACACTCAGTCCAGGGATGAAGATGGGGCATCTGACGGGGTGCTCCCTCCCTGGAGGGCATGTGTGGCCCTGCCCTGGAGTCCAGGACCAGTGTAACTGAGGGGCTGGTCTCAGGGACCACCAAGGGTAAGCAGCACCGAGAGCCTGGGCCCCAAATTTGGGGAGGACTTTACTTATGAGGGTGCTCAGCCAGATCAGAAGTGGGAAGACAACTGAAGTTACAGGCAAAAAATGCAGGACCCAGCATATGCACAGGCAACCTGCATGTAACAGGTGGGCAAGGGTACAACAAGCCACAGGAGAAGCAAGGCCCACCTCTTTGCAAGGGCAAAGCTCAGTAGTTTCAAACAATATTTTCACATTGGCACACATTTGGAAAAATGGAATAGAATTCAATAATCTACATGAATTTTTAAAATAAAACATGATTTCAAAGAAATTTCACACATGAGGCAACCACTGGAGCTGCCCCCGAAAAATCTCCCAGCCATTAGACTGTGCGACGGGAATTTTCTGAAATAAAATCAGAGAGACAAAGAGGAGGCAACACAAAGGGAAGGCAGCCAGGCCAGTCCTCAGGGGAGGCCGGGCTGGAGGCTGGAGTTAGATACCCAGTGGCTGAGGAAGGGGGGCCAGGAAGACAAACAGGTGAACAAAGGACTGGCCTCTCAGGGCCCATTTACACAAATTTAGAAGAGTGTCACCCAGGCAAGAGACATCTCCCACGCATCCAGGGATTTAATGTGAAAGAACTTGTCAAACTGCAGGTGTGTGTAAACTGCAAAGGGCTCCAGGACAGAAGGAATTAGCATCTTTATTATGCAGCACTAACCTAGGTGACCTTGCCTGTGTCTTGACTGGTCCTTTCTTCCCTGACCACACCTCCCTCCTCTGTAGCTCCTCCCACCTTCCAAGCTGATGCCCCACCCACAAAGATCTGCCCCTCTGCTCTCCTGGTCCACCAGTTGCAGATGTGAGCTTTGCAATAGTTGCTCCCTTTGGCCACTGTTTCTTAGACCCACAGTCCAGACGCATGGCTCTGGCTGAATCACGTCTGTTGCTCTGGCCACTGTGGGAGAGACGGGTGCACAGCCTAATGGGGCTGGGAGAGAAGGGAGTCCAGAAACATGCACAAGGGTACCTGTTGTGGGTTGAATTGTATCCCCCCAAAATTCATATGTTGAAGGCCTAATCCTCAGATCCTCCAAATGTGACCTTATCTGAAAATAGAGCGGTAGTTGTTACGGTGAGGTCACGCTGGAACAGGGTGGGTCCCACATCCAATGTGACTTGTGTCCTTATAAAAAGGGAAAATATGGCGACAGACACACCCACGGGGAGGACACCAGGTGAAGATGAAAACAGATTGGGATGACGCTTCTACAAGCCAAGGATGCCAAAGATTGCCAGCCAACCAGCAGAAACTAGGAGCGAGCATGGGACAGATTCTCCATCACAGAGGGAACCAAGCCTGCCAATGCTTTAATCTTGGAGTCTGGGCCTCCAGAGCTGTGAGGCAATAAATTTCTGTTGTTTAAGCCACTTAGTTTGTGGTATAGTCAGCCCTCCAGATCCGTAGGTTCTGAATCCTTGGATTCAACCAGCCCCATATCAAAAATACTTGGGAAAAAAAAATCTAGAAAGTTCCAGAAAGCGAAACTTGAATTTGCCAAGCACTGGCAACCATTTACATAGCATTTATATTACATTAGGTATCATAAGTAATCTAGAGATGATTTAAAGTGTACGGGAAGATGTGCATAGGTTATATGCAAATACCACACCATTTTATATAAGGACCTAAGCATCTGTGGATTTTGGTATCAGGGGGATCCTGGAACCAATGCCCCACAGATACTGAGGGACCACTGTTCTTTGTAACAGCATCCCTAGCAAACTACTAAATGCCCAACCTCTCACACCAGGGTCAAAAAGGGCTTAAGAAAGTAGTATGGCCTGAGCCAGGTCTTAAAGAATGAATAAGAGGATTCCGGGTAGAGTAGGGGCATGAAGGTTGTTCTGGGCAGGGGAAAGAAGACAAGCTACAGCATGAAGATGCTCCCAAGGAGCCACCGCTTGCTTTCCTGAGTGCCTTAACTCCCGGAGAAAGAGGGGGCTGACAGTCTCAGTGGCACACAGCACGACCCAGAGTTGGGAAGGGCCTCGGAGACGTAGAACAAATCTTTAGCTTTACGAACAGGGAACTTGAGGGTAAGGGAGGGGAAAGAAGCCACCCAGAGTCACATGGGGACAGAGCCCAGCCAGAACTAGAACCTGGGACTCCAGACACCACTTGGTACCTTCTGCTTACAGCATAATTGATGCGAATGGGCTATGATTAAGCACAGGCTTCTCTTTAAATCAAGGCTCACTAAAAGAAAAAGATTATCCATGGTTTTTTTTTTTGCAGCAACATGCACGAACCTAGAGATTGTCATACTGAGTGAAGTTAGACAGAGAAAGACAAATATCATGTGATATCGCTTATATGTGGAATCTTAAAAAAGGGTACAAATGAACTTATTTACAAAACAAAAAGTAGAGTTACAGTTGTAGAAAACAAAACTTATGGTTACCAGGGGGTAAGGGAGGGGAGGGATAAATTGGGAGACTGGGAGTGACACATACACACTACTATATATAAAAGAGATAACTAATAAGGACCTAGACCACAGGGAACTCTACTCAATACTCTGTAATGACCTATATGGGAATGACCACTCTTTAAAAAGAGTGGCTAGGGGCTTCCCTGGTGGCGCAGTGGTTGGGAGTCCGCCTGCCGATGCAGGGGACACGGGTTCGTGCCCCGGTCCGGGAGGATCCCGCATGCCGCGGAGCGGCTGGGCCCGCCGCTGAGCCTGCGCGTCCGGAGCCTGCGCTCTGCAACGGGAGAGGCCACAACGGGGACACTTTGCTGTACAGCAGAAACTAATACAACACTGTAAATCAACTATACTCCGATAAAATTTTTTTTTTAAGTGTCCATGGCTTTTGTTGGTATCACACAAAATATTTCGTTTTCCAGTGTAATCAGTATAACATAGACTTGGCTTATAGCGAGATTCACACAGGAGAAGCTGCAGGCCTGGCACAGCCTGGGATGCTGTCACCTGCGAAAAGGGAGCTGTTTCTATCAGGGGTTCTCACCAGAAAAGTGCGTCTCGCCTTCCTAAGGGCGTCCTGCCCTGGACCGGAGAGGGAAACGGCGTCCGGTACGCTTCCCAACCACAGCCCTAATCACTTTAACACGTTTGTTTTTCTGCTCAGATTAAGGCCGTCGGGGACTCACTCTTCTTCTAGCCAGATTTAGGGAGAAATTTTGCTGTAAAAGTCATGGGGTGGTTGCACGGAGAAGGTTCCAAAACCTGTGTGGATTCGCTGGACTCCACCCGGAGGCCATGAGTCCCGGGCCAGGCGGATGGGGTCCAGCCAGGAGGCTCCCCTCCTCCAGACACCAACAGGAAGAACTCAGAATTCGCGGTGGCAGCCTCAGCCCGGCTTCTCCTCTCCCAGGCTGTGTGACACAGGACAAGCCCAACCTCATGAAATGCAGCTTAGCGACCTCACTTGGATGAAGGTAGAGTGCTGGCCAGGTGACCTTGACGTTCCTCCCCTCCCCATTTGTAAAAGTGCTGTGCTCATTTTCAAATAAAAATAGTAGGATTAAAGATCAAAATGGGGGGCTTCCCTGGTGGCGCAGTGGTTGAGAGCCCGCCTGCCGATGCGGGGGACGCGGGTTCGCGCCCCGGTCCGGGAGGATCCCACGTGCCGCGGAGCGGCTGGGCCCATGAGCCGTGGCCGCTGAGCCCGCGCGTCCGGAGCCTGTGCTCCGCAGCGGGAGACGCCACAACGGTGAGAGGCCCGCGTACCGCAAAGAAAAAAAAAAAAACATCAAAATGGGCTTGCGTTTAGGAGCCACTGACGTGAGCTGTCTTGATTCCTCTCTTCGCCACCCTTCTCCTCTGGGACCTTCCCCCTTCCTTTGCTTCCAAGTTAATCCCCTCCTCCAGGAAAGGGGAGAGGACAGAACCAGTGTGCGTGTCCATCCTGTTCTGTCCCAGGCCCCTGGCTCTGGACTAAGCCTTTATGCAGTATCATCACTTCATTTAATTCTCAGAACTCTAGGAAGGGGCTATGTTTGTGCCCATTTTACATATTTGAAAGCTGAGGCTCATGGAGGTAAAGCAGCTTTGAGGTCTGGGTCTTGATCCCTAAACGTGCTCATCCTCTTTTCTAATTTGACCCCGCATCATAGTACCAAGTTGTACCTGGGATTCCTAAATCTATCCCCTTCTACCTCCCCAGGGTCAGGTTCAGGCCCCATCCCCTCTCTTCTTCACTGTTTCAGTCTTACCCATCTCCCTGACTCTTGCCATCCAGCTTCTCCCATCTCTGCAAGTTCCCTTGTCCTCCTGAAGGTCCGACTCAATGGCCTTTCCTCCAGCCAATGCGTTCATACCATCAACAAATTCCCCAGTCTCAGGACACCCGAGGCATTGTTTATCCGTGACTTTCTTCCCTGCGATTCTGATTACTTCTCCTCTGCCTCTTTCACTCTGGAGTGTAATAGAGGAAAATCATGGACTTAGAGGCTCATCCCCAACCAGCTACTTCTAAGTCTTACTGATTTTTTTCCCTAAAGCTTTCTCTGATCCCATCTATTCCCTGCCCGAACCTTCCATGCTTCCCCATAAACTACCACCCTGCTGGAAATAACACCATCATGCAAGCTATCCACCAGACACAGGGGACGGGCGCAAGTATTTTGTGGATTCATCACAACGTGCTTACAAGGGAAAATAAAAATCAGGTCGTCTTGCTTCCTTAAGAAGGCTGATCTGAATGCAAACTTCAGATGCCACAGAGCCACACTGTTTATTCAGATAGATGCCAAGAAAAGAAAGCTTAACCCTTCTTAATTCAGAATAAATTTCCCTCAGCTAGAAAAGTGATCTCTTCTCAGGGGTCTGGAATATTTACAGGGTTTTACAAAGGATCAATTAACATCTTTGAATAGGAGATGTGTGAAAGGGGCACTAAAGCTCTAGATTTTGAATGCGGTATTACACAATAGAGTAACATCTAGAACAGAGAAGATTCTCTATTCCAAAGTGTTAAGGATATTATGAGATTCAGCTTCCAGTTCTGGCCACTCCACACTTTAAAAATATCCCCTCTTTCTTCTCAAATCCTCCTAAATAAAGGAAAAACTTTAAAAAAAAAAAAAAAACCTTAGCCAAGAATACTTAGAATTGGTCATAGCCAGAGTATAAACAGTTAACAAGAAAGATGAGAGAGAGAAAGAGGCAGCAGGGTGGTGCTAATCTTATATTGACAATTAAAGGACGAACCAAAGCATCATACACAGAAAAATCAAGTCCAAAGTAACAAAGAGAGAGTTAAGTCCTAATGACTCTAATAACAGTTTTCATGCACTAAGAGGTATGAGAGTTTGTCCAAAACTTGAAGAGCTCAAATCGTTGCCTTCTTTTCTGTTTCATCATTATTGAAAGAATGAGGTGATGTCATGTATACACAGGGTCTGCTTTAGTCCTTGGCACCTGGTAAGCATTTCATCATTTTTAATGCTTTTCAAAGTCCAGTTCAATAGGTCCTTTAGAACTCATTCTTATTGGCCACTTGGTTGGAGGAACAGACCTATTTATTGAGGGTCCATTGTGCATTCATCACTCTACAAGGACTTGTAAACTGGGGTGTGTGGGTGCAACCCATGTGGTATTTGGCATGAAATGATTAACGAGCACTGCCCCCCAGCCTCCAACCATGGCAGGATTTATTTCTAATAGTGTGATGCACGGTGTCTACATTTCTACCTGACGGCAGACCCTGTTTTCAGCTCAGCCTCCAATAAGGAAGTGAGTCTTGCTACCAAAAGACATTCACAACACCCCTCCTTTCTCCACAGAGCGGCGGAATTCAACACTGAAAGAGAAGAGGTGGGAAACTAAGAACAGAAGGGAAGCCATGCCTGCATTCACAAGAAGCAGGCAGCCAACAGTCCCGGCAGAGTGTTGAAGGAAGCTACCTTCCTCAGAGCTACAGGGAAAGTGACTGCACAAAGGAAAATGGAGCAAGTACATGCAGAGGCAGGACAGATACGGGCTCCTATACAGGAAGACGCCGTGGAAGCAGGTGGGCATCACAGATGATGGGCAGAGGAGCCAGCCCTCTCAGACCACGTCATACTGGTTACCAGTAACTCCTGATAAAGAGGTTCTCAACCCTGGGTGCTCTGCACATCCATCTGTGAAACCTGCTTGGTTGCACCCTAGCCCGACCTAATTGGACTCTCTGGAGGTGGTGCCCCAGCATCTCACAAATATTAAACGTAGTTATCCTGACTCTGACCACCACCTCCAATTCTTCCGTATCTTTCCTGCCTTCATTCTCTTGACATCTGCCTTTGACCTTGACGAGACCTCCAGGTCCTGGATCCCTCCATTTTCCCACACCCTCCTGGTCTCTCCTCGTTTCTCTCCCAATCTGAAGTCTGGGTTAGTCTGTGGTCTTCAGAGAAACAGAGCCAATAGGATATAGAGATAGAGACAGACATAGAGACAGAGACAGAGATAGAGAGATGATATAGAGACAGAGACAGGCAGAGACAGAGAGAGAGACTGATTATCAGAGATTAGCACATGTGATTAAGGATGCCAAGTCCCAAGGTCTGCAGGGCAAGCTGGAGCCCCAGGAGAGCCAGTGGTGCAGCTCTAGCCTGAGGCAGGAGAAGACTCATGTCTCAGCTCCGGCTGTCAGGCAGGCGAAGTTCCCTCTTACTCAGTCTTTTAGTTCTAGAATGGTCCTCAACTGATTGGATGAGTCCCAGTGACATCGGGGAGGACAATGTGCTTTACTCAGCCTACCTATTCAAATGCCAACCTCACCCAGAAACATCGTCACAGACACCCCCGGAATAATGCTTGACCAAATGTCGAGGGAATCACGAGGCCCAGCCAAGCTGACACAAAGCAGACCATCCCAGTGATAGCTTCTGCCATCTCTGCCAGGTGAGCTGCAGCTTTTCTGAATTTCTACACCCAAGTGGCTCGGTGCTCTTGGGGGACAGTGCATACCCTGGAGTGGGAACAACTACAAGATCATCTCTCCAACGCCAGCTGGATCCTCAGCCCCTCCCTTACACCGCTTTGCTTATCCTGACTCACCTCCAACCCAAGTTCCTTCAGTAATTATTCCACTCATTTACCACTCCCCTCAAGTTCCCTATAAACCCCTCTCACGGCCCCGCTACCTCATGCCTCCCGAATTGTAAACCCAAACATACCCACTCGCATAACTACTTTATTTTTCCCAATTTTCCAAACTTTCCTCCACCTGCACTCGATGCCCACTACTATCATTTCCTCTTCTCTATCTGCTATATCTATCTATCTATCTATCTATCTATCTATCTATCCCCCCTCGCCCCCAGTCTCTCTTTCCTGCCTCCTTTCCCTCAAACTTCAAGTGTGCTCACTTCTCTCCCATCCTGTGATTGACAGAACAATGCTCCCACCCAGAATCTGTGAATACATTACTTTATACAGCAAAAGCGACTTTGCAGATTGATTAAATTAAGGACCTTGTGATGGAGAGATTTTCCTGGATAGTTCAGGTGGACCAAAATGTCATCACAAGGGTCCTAATAAGCTGGAGGCAGGAGGGTCAGAGTCAGAAGATGTGACGACAGCTGCAGAGGTCAGAGTGATGCAAAGAGGGGACCACGAGCTAAGCAATGCCGACAACCTCTAGCAGCTGCAAAAGGCGAGGAACCAGATCCTTCCCTGATAAGGAATGCAACCCTGCAGATGCCTTGATTTTAGGACTTGTCATCTCCAAAACTGTAAGAGAATAAATCTGTGTTGTTTTAAGCCACTAAACTGGTGCTGATTTCTTACAGCAGCCGTAGGAAACTAATACACATCTTAAAGATAACCTCCCTTGATTCAAATCCCTCTTTAGCCCACCATCCAAGCTCGCCTTCCCTTCTTACACAAGCTTCTAAAATTAATTGTCTGACCTCCTCTCTCCTA
Source organism: Lipotes vexillifer (assembly GCF_000442215.2). Classification (NCBI taxonomy): domain Eukaryota; kingdom Metazoa; phylum Chordata; class Mammalia; order Artiodactyla; family Lipotidae; genus Lipotes; species Lipotes vexillifer. The sequence goes on from NW_006784503.1 coordinate 1,949,634, forward strand.
ATTCCTCACCTTCCATTTATTCTTCAACCTACTGCTTCCTGTCCCATCCCTACTGATGTGGATTTTATAATTTATTAGTTATAATAACTCATTGTCAAGTGCAGTGGAAACCATCCAGTCATATCTTATTATGGATACTCGATGAGTTTACTGAACGGGGCAGGGGAGGGGTTTGACTGCCGCCCATATAATCACGCCCTGAAATCTACAGCTCCAGCCAGACCTCTCCCCGTGTGCACATCCACCGCCGGCTGCACATTTCCATACAGGCTCCCACTGGAGCCTCAAATTCAAGTTCAAAACAAAACTCATTTCCATTGCCATGGCCGTTCCCCCCACCCCGCAAAACAAAAACAAAAAAAACCCTTTTACTAATTTATCTCAGTTTGAATTACAACCAGAAAACAAGTCACCTAACCCAGGGTTCATCTGCGATTTCTTGCCCCTCCTTCCGTCACCCATATCCCATCAAGCTCACCAGTCTTACACCCCATCTCCTGAATCCATACATGTCTCTTCATTTCCCACGGTTGCTATTTCATTCAAGGTCACCGTTATTTCTTGCCTGGAATTACCTCAATTTATCTACCTGCTTCCCCGCGTATTGACCTGCTCTCCCCACTGCAACCAGAGTCATTCATCCAAAGTGCAAATCTGACTGCTTCCTCCTTGCTGTCAACTTTCTGTGGCTTCCTGGATGAGACAGAGCAAGCTGTGTGGCTTACAGGGCCCTTGATAAACTCATGCCAACCTACCTCTCCAGCCCCATTTAACTTCAGCCTCTGTCTCAAGCGTCGTGCACCAGCAGCAACGCATCGACCCAGGTATGCCCTGCTCCCATGTCTTATTCATATCCTTCCAATTCCCTTCTTACAGTTACTTATCCTTCAAGACTCAGTTGAAGCATCCTCTCCAAAGGAAAACTTCTCTAGACTCTCCCAGGCTGAGTTAGTTTCCCCCCCTCCATGCTCCCGGAATGGGCTTGCCAGCGCTCGGCACGGTGCCCTGTGCATAGCCGGCAGTGCTGTCGACGTTTGTTGAGTGCATAAGTGAATACATAAACAGTCCATGCTGGTTAAAGGGTGCACTGATCCAGGTGAGATGAAGAGGCCCTAGGAGCACAGTGGAGGGTGCCTCGCCCTCCTGGAGGGTCCAGGAAAGCTCTAAGAAGGAAACAGCAGATCTGAGCTTGGGAGGTGACTTAGGGGAAGGAGAGGAATTGTGTGCTGGGCGGATAAGCAGAGGCAGCTTCCCAGGCATGTCACCGGCATCGTCGCCCAGGGACCCTACTTATTCTAATCCTCTGCAGCCACCATCTTGAAATTCTTCACCTTTGAACATGGAGACCTGCGTTTTCATTTTCACTGGACCTACAATGTAGGCACCTGATCGTGCCGATAAGACAAGCTTGTCCAAACGCAGAGGGCCAGGAGAGTCTTTGAAAGGGTTCATCAGGACCCCTGAAGGCAGCTCCAGTCTGGTTGGGCTCCTCTAAGCCAGACACTCAGCCACAGTAAGAATGAATGTGTTCTCCCCACCCCATGCATCTTGATCTATTTATAAATGTTTAGAGTTTAGGAGGGAAACACCAAATCCACATTTCCAGGCCTTTTTCTATGCAAGACTTAAACGTGCAAATCGTGGGGCAAATCAAATCCATATGTTTCAGATTCGTTCACGCTTTGTTCATCAGAAGTCCCTCCTACCCCCTCCCCAGGAGGAAGATCTCACGTCCAAGAAGGCACCGAAGCTCTCCTGGAGCTTTTGAGTTTAAACAAAAAGGGAGGGGATTTGAAAAATCTGAATCTGACTAAAGAAAACTGAATTTAAACCTCAAAAGTTTCAATTACACTTTGCAACTCTATATCCTCAAGTTAACGCAGCTCAACTCTGTCCCTTGAGTCACCCCAATATCCCTGTGGCAGGCACGGCTCCCAAGGAGGGACGTTTCCTCCCAGGGAGGAGATGGGGCCTTGATTGTGCATTAGGAACTGGAAACTGGAGGAAATCATATCGACAGTTGCTTGAGAAAAAATAAGCCCCTTGCTCAGACCACTGTGTTTCGAATCACAAATCTTTAGGACTGAAAGGGATCATTGAGACCGTCTACAGTAATAACTACCATGTGCGAAGCACTTTACACTTGATAAATCACTTTCACACTCATTTTCTTATCTAATCCCTGCAGCTATTTTGTAAGGGAGGGAGATGGTTATCATCGCTTTCAATTCAATAGCTAGGAAAATAAGGCTCAGAAAGGTTAGGTGCATTTTCCAAGCTCACACAGCAAACAGCAGCAATGCCAGACGCAGAGTCATGCTCTTGACACTCCCCCCCACCCCAACCCTGGGGCTTGTCCTCAACCCCACTCACCATTTCTCAGGATGAAAGAAGGCCAGCCACGTCCAAGCCCTCCCTTGTCTTGCCAGCGTCCGCCCAGTTCAGGGAAAGGGTTGACGACCCAGCTAGAAGGTCCACCTCCCTGCGTGGCGTCCTTTCTGCCTCTCTCAGCCCCCCTTTCTCTCTTTATTGGAGGAAGTCAGGGAGGAATTCTCCTTTCAGAGAAATGGCTTGATTGTTTCTGACCCGCCCATTGGAAATAGCCATAAACAGAGCAACTCAATTTAACCTATGTATCTTTCCAATTCTTACACAACCTGGCAAAGTAGATATTCTGTAAGCTATCTTCCTCAGAGAGGAAACTGAGTGTCAGAGAGGATAAATAACAGCCTCTGTGACATAAATGGTAAATAGTTAACAGTGCCAAGACTTAAACCAAGTTTTCTGACACCAAACGTAAAGATCTTTCCACTAAGACACAATGATGGCATTTGGCTTCCATCCCATGAGGAGGGCCAGTGGCAGAAAATGGAGCCGATGGAAGGAAAAAGGGAGAGAGGAAAGATATCTCTATAGGCCTGCAAATGGGACAGATTACTATATGGTTTGCCTGTTTGGCCAGGATTATTAAAAACTGCAGGAAAATCTTATGTACAAGGAGGAAGACAGACTGAGAGGAGGGACTGGGCTGGCTTAGAGCACAGTCTGAGGAGCACGTAAGCAAGTGCATACAAAAGGCACAGAGTTTTACCTCTTTCAAGTATATGCAAACTAAGCTATAAATTAGTACTAATCAGTACCCCTGAGGTGAATTAATTAAAAAGTTATAATTCACAAGAGGCCTATATTACTTGATAATGTATCACCAAAGCTTATGAATATGAGAATTAATTACTTGGCCCAGATATTGAAGGAATGTTTAATTTCTTGATCTCTTGGTTTCAAGTATCCACTGATTTTATCCAGCATTGAAATGAAGCTAACAATTATTATGTTTACTAAATTATTATTTTAACAAACAGTCATCATTTATTAATGAGTTAATATTCAGTGTCTTGCTGTGCTGATCATACATATCATTTCACTTAACCCTCATAACAACTACGTAAGATGGACATAATTATCATCATTTTATATGTGCTAAAAATAATATATATATATATATATATATATATATATATATATATATATATATATACACACACACACATAGGCCCTGTGATCTAAGAAGCCAAAGTTACACAAGTTAAATAAAGTACTGCATACACAAACTTGTGTCTGCCCAATTGCGCCCATGGCAATGACCTTTCCTCCAAATGAACCCCTTGACAATTCTGGATTATGAAGCTTCAAATGACTGAGAATTTATTCCAATGGCTTTGCCTGGTTTTCATTCAAACTTAGGAGTACATTTAAATCTCGAATCTGCAGGCACATAAGTCCATTCATTTCCATGCTGTGTGTTCATTCCTAACTTGTTTCTAAATTCCACTTTAACCAAAATCAAACTCAAATGTTTCTGCCTGGTAGGTAGTACAAATATGGAGCCAAATTCCAGTCATCATTGTGCGGACTGTGGGAGCAGAATGAATGTAAACAAGTTATATCCACAAAGTCCCTAAGCCCCACTGCACGCAGCTGCAGGAAAAAGGAAGCAGTGGAGAAACTAGAATTTTTTTTAAAATATGGATTCCATGTGGTTCTAAGTTTCTAAGATGTTTTAAATGTTAATAGTAAGTTTTTATTTTCTATCATGAACATATTTTTTCTTCTATAATAAGAAAATGCATGTTAATTGTTGAAATTACAAAGGACAATTTGGCTGGGTATAGAATTTTTGAGTCATAATCCTCCCAAACTTTATAGATGCTATTCCACTGACTGCCTTTATCCAATGTTGTAGACAGAAGTCTGAGGACTCCTTGACTTTTTCCCACTGTACTTTTTTTTTTTTTTCTGTCAAGTTTTTTAGGATTCTTTGGTTGTCCATGGAATTCAATATTTTCACCAGGATATGTAAAAATGTTTGTCAGATTTAATTAAATCTTCTTGATAAAGTAGATAAAGTTCACCTGACAGGTTCACAACTTACTTGGTTTTAGAAACATTTTATTCTGTATTACTTTGAATATTTTTTTCTGATTTGTTCTTTAGGCCTAGCAGTTATTCTTTTTTCTAGTCCATGTTTATTTACATCATCTTTTTTCTGACTTTTTACATCTGTCATTTTTCTCTCCATCCAAATTTCACTTTGATTTGGTGCTCTGTTATTATTTTTGTACAACACTGAATTTCTACTCTGCTATTATTTGTTTTACTTTATTTTCTGGAGTCTGTTTTATCCAATCGTGGTAATGCAATTTCAATCAAAATACAGTGGAATACCTTGGGAGACTTGACATCCTAAAGATTATCTATAGGAAAAAATCTATAAAACTAAATGGGACATTATGAGGGAGGGAATGGGGAAGAGTAGAAATAAAAGGAGGGGATCCATGCAATAAAAGATATTAAAATGAACTTTAAAACTAAAATAACAAAAACAGAAAGAATCATAGCCTCTTGCCTATACGCAGGCAAATGGAATGGTATAATTTTGTTTCAGCTGGGAAGAAAAAGGATTCTACCTGGCAAAGGCAATGAAACTCCTAGCTAACCACTTAAGGAAAAAATACCGCACTAGAACGCTGACATAATTTATAATCTAAGTTCTAAATGAATTAAAGATTTCATTTTTTAATACATAAGAATATTTAGATAAAATTGATCAATATTTACATAATCTTCATATAAAAGAAGACGTTTGAAGTATATCAACAAAGATAAAAACCATAGAGCAAAATCTAACAAATCTAACAAAATCAGAAAAATAAACACTGAAGGTAAAGGAGAATTTTTTTTTAAAGGAAAGAAAAGAAGAGAGAGAGAGAGAGAGAGAGCGGGCGGAAGGAGGGAAGTGTAACCGAGCAGGAGACTGTGGGGTTTTCCCAGAACAGGGCTTCCCCCATGCCCTCTGCTTGCCTTTTGTCTGTACAAAAGCTTTAGTCAAAGAATAAATTTAATCAGAGAAGTGAGAAAATGCAGAAAGAAAGGAAAACAGTCAAGCAAGACACACTAATATTAGTTTGGCCATTAAGCAAAGTCAAGGACATTTAGTTCCTCCTCAAGGGCTGTAGATAATATTTGCAACCATGTCCTCCGAGCTGTTTTGCAGATACTGAAACTCCCACCAGGTGGAGGAAGTGACCTGTATGCTGCCCACAGGCACGTAGACCTCAGATCGGTTGGAACCAGAAGGTTAATGATGTTGATTCCCGATGACCTCACCAGCAACCAATCAGAAGAATGTCCACGAGCTGATCACACACCCCACAATGCCCCTCCCTCACCCTGACTTTATAAACCTTTCCCTGAAAGCTTTTGGGGAGTTCTGATCTTTTAAGCACTAGCTATCTGGATTCCTTGCTTGTCGCCCCGAATAAACGCTTTATTTTCCTTCACCAAAGCCCGGTGTCAGTAGATTGGCTTTACTGTGAGCGGGCAAGCGAACCCAAGTTTAGTCCAATAATGGAAGGAAGGGAGGGAGGGAGGGAGGGAGGAAAAAAGAAATACGTATGGCCCAAAACTGTTAACTGTTAAGAGAAACAGTTAACCTCACTATAATCAAATCATTGATTATTATCAAATCATTATAAATGGAAGGTAACTCTTAACATGTTCTCAACTTTTATCTCTTGCTTCAGAAGCTCTATTTTTATGCATTTGTGATATGTTAAAGGATTTAATTGGACAGTCTTGTAAGACCTGAAGTTGGCAGAACTTGCTGGAAACTGGCTAAAGGGGAGACAAACGTGAGGTAGAATAATATAACTGTGCCCGAAAGAAAGAACACAACAGGTAGGACTAGGCTCAGATGACAGAAAACTCACCATGGCTGACGTCGTCCAAGAAGACATTCAGGAAAACTGGAGTCTTGAACTTGAGCTTTGAGAAAAGAAAACTCCAGAACAGTGAACTTGAGTGTACTTCGTACTTGGCAACCTGCCTCAGGTGACCAAGATGGCTGAGAATTCACAGAAGACAACTGGGCAGTAGAAAATTTACTCAGCCTAGATTGCAAGAAAATGTGCTCATGCATCATGCTTTATAGTTCTAAAAAATCCTTTGATACATGATTTTCACATAATCTTCCCACAACCCTTAGTGTTAGGCAATGAACAGGTCATAACCCTCCTTTTAAGAAGAAGAAACTGAGGTCGAGAGAGATAGGATGATGCACCTGCACTTGAACTACTAGACGTAACTGGAGGAAGCACTTCAGCCCCATCTCACAGGGGAAGCTTGCCTTCTCCTTCACCACCCTGTTGCCACGTGGAATAAAAATAACCAGCTCCACGCCTCTGCCGTACAGCTGCACCAGCTTCAAAGAGTGGATGCTCATCCAAATTTCAAGTTGTTGTGCTAAGGAACACCAATTGCTGTTGCATGTAAAATGTTCTTTAAAAATTCAGGGCTTCCCTGGGGGTGCAGTGGTTAAGAATACACCTGCCAGTGCAGGGGACACGGGTTCGAGCCCTGATCCGGGAAGATCCCACATGCTGCGGAGCAACTAAGCCCATGCGCCACAACTACTGAGCCCGTGTGCCACAAGTACTGAAGTCCACGCGCCTAGAGCCCGTGCTCCGCAACAAGAGAAGCCACCGCAATGAGAAGCCCACACACCGCAACAAAGAGTAGCCCCTGCTCGCCGCAACTAGAGAAAGCCCGCGCGCAGCAACGAAGACCCACCGCAGCCAAAAATAAATGAATAAATAAGTAAATTTATTAAAAAAAAAAAAAGAATCCAGATACTCTTACCACCAAGAGAACCCTTTTGCTCTATCTGGAGCCCATTCTCAAAAGAGTAAAGAAACACTGCAATGAAAGTATAAAAGTTGCTGCCACAGTGGCATCACAGCTGTAAACAGATAAATCAGAAAACACCTACTAGGATATGCCGCCGACCACGACAGAACTTGCTGTGCTAATACTCCTCACGTTGGGCGTCTGTTTCTCCAGATACAAAACTACAAGTGAGATGCTCTCTAAATACCCTCTCTCCCTTGACTCTGAGAGGTACCATGGTTTGAGTAGGAAGTAGGCACACACTCAGAGAAGATTAAATAAGGCAAGAGGCCTGGAAACCATGTGATGACAAGGAGTGACCAAAGGAACCAGGGACTAGAGATGAGACACTGAGGGACAAGAGTGATGTCTGCAGGGCTGGCTTAGGGAAGACTGACTCAGTTCATCCCGGGTGGCCACAAAGAGGGAAACTGAGACTGATGAGCGAAAGCCCGGGGAGTCAGAAATTGATTTAAAAAAAAATAGAGCCATCCAAAGATGAAACAAGCAGCTTCCAGGGAAGGGAA
>NW_006784503.1:1957394-2018926 GCF_000442215.2 Lipotes vexillifer
AGAGGAAAACAGTTATTGCACTCCTGTCTTGACCTTTGACATGCATGACCTCTGACCCCTGTAACAACCTTGATACCTGGGCATTATCAACCCTATTTTCCAGGTTAGGAAACTACTGCTCAGAAAGAAACCATTTGATCAACATCAGGGTAGTGAGTTACCGAATGCCCCATCAGGAGGCTATTGAAACAGAGGATGAAATACTAATTTAAATGTATTTAGGCATCACACGTAGAATGTTAGAGGAAAAGGTCTCTATGATGCCCTCCAGCCAGGGAATCCCATTATTCTATTGTATTTGGGTGCTACTCTTCCTAAACACAAAGAAGAATCATGTACTTCAAAATACTGAATGGGAAGAAAAAGCCCCATCGCTACTAAGCCGCCAGCACCATGATGACCACCACCATCACTGTCATCGCTATCAGCAGCGCCATTATCAGTAGCAGCACCTACTATGTGCTGGGTACTAGTATAAGCTATAATTGGAGATACTGATTGCCATTCAATACAATAGCTGTCAAGGTAAGTTTCTCTGTCATCATTTCACAAGTGAGAAAACTGAGCCTCAAAGAGGTAAATTTTTATCATCTAGCAAGTTGAACGGCAGAACTCAGCCTCAAGCCCAGTTCTGTTTTATTCCAAAGCTGGTGCTATCTTCAGAATACCCCCACTCTCTCCCTAATGCTTCCTGCATGCCACCATACCAATCTTGCACCTGAGCACAGGATATACCACATTAGGAAGCAGAGGAACAGGTGTTAGAGCCGCCCCTGCTCCCATGGTTTAAAAAAAAAAAAAATGCTCTCCTGCATGTAGCTATCACAACAAGTCTTGCTTCGATGTGCTACCACACTCCTTGAGAAACAGGAACTTGATGGCATGCTAAGAATCGGCCTGGTTTCTCAGCTCTCTGTGGCTCTCGAAAGGAAGCTCCAGGACACTGGCCACTCCATTGGAAAGCTCTACCCGCAGAACCTCAAGCAGGCAAGACGCTACCTTGCAGAGTGTACCTCATTGGAAAGATTCGGCCCCCAGGGCCATCCTCCCCACTCTGGGATGCTGACTTGGCTTGCCTACCTCACAAGGTAACAAGGCCGTCAGTAACTTTCCCCACACACGCACTTTTTCCGACTCTCTGGCTCTTTCAGCTGAGGCTGCAATGTTAAACACATAGTTCTGTAAATTAATTCTTTGAAGATTCACTCTTGTCAGCTAACTTTTCTCACTGCAATAAGCCAAGGAAGTCACTTCCTCGCAACTGAATTTTCCATTTTCATGTACTCCTGAGCCTTTTTAATTTGACAGTGTTCCAAAACCTCTGTTCAGCAGAGCTCACCAGTTAGATCCAGGAATCTCAAAAACGTTCGCTTAAAATTAATGGGGAAAGTGATAATCCCATCTTGGCCTTGGATTTTAAAAAGTGGGCATATCTGGGGTGAGAAAGGAGGCAGAAGATGAAGCAGCATTCAGTCAGCAGCTGACTCAAGACAATCCCAGTTTTTCAGTCTTGTTCTCCATCCCAGCCTCAGTACAGCAGTCATCTGTGCCTTGAATAGACTGGCCAGGCTACAGGTAAATGTCACTACAGGTGAGAACTTAGAAGAATGAGTCACAGCCTCTGCTCTCCAAGAGATCACAGCTGAATAGTAAAAGGACACACCATCCACCATGGGGCAGGGCAGACAGTCCTCAAGGTGCAGGGGTGTCCTGGGAGCCGCTCTGGGCCGAGAGGCTTGAGTCCTGGCTTTGGGTTCTGACTGCATCCTTCATTTGCTCCATAAATTTGGACAAGTTGCTCCCCTTCCTAAATTTCAACTTACTCATTTTTCTAAAACAAAAAGGTAGCACCAGAGGATAACTAAGATTCCTTCTGTCTCTAGCTTTCTAAGAGTTAGGAATAGCAAAACGTTCCAGGAGAAATACAAAGGTTCTAGCAGAAAATGAGAAGACTGGTTGTCATAGGGTTGATCGGGGAGAGTGCTGGGAAGGCGGCCGTCGTGAGCTGGCCTTTGAGAAACGCCTAGAACGTTGATGGATCTGGAGATCAAGTGCTGAGAGACATTTCTGTCAAAGGTGACACCCCTGCAGCTGCTGAAGAGGAGAGGGAGGGAGATGGAGAGCGAGGGGAAGGGAGAGACAGAAGGAAGAGGAGCAGAGGTAACACCACCTGATGAATAATAGTAGTCATAGCTGCACCACCCTTTACCGTTCGCAGAGCAGTTCCCCATACACTGGCTCATTTCAGGACACAGCTGGGAGGCAGGGAGCGGCACTTTAGCCCACCTTATGGACTCAGAGTCGCTCCCACGTCTGGTGAGTGGTGGAGCCGGGACTCACCCTGAGGTCTGACCGACAGCAAGCCTCACATCACGCAGCACAACTACAAGCTCGGCATGCTGCCACCACACGGTGTGGTGTCCAAAGGCGGTCTGCACGCGTGCCCTCAGCTGTGTCAGTGGCTAACGTGGTCTCCAGAGGCAATGAAGGGGAACCCTGCTGTTTTCTTTTTTGGGCTGCGTTGGGTCTTCGTTGCTGCACGCGGGCTTTCTCTAGTTGTGGCGAGCGGGGGCTACTCTTCGTGGTGGTGCGCGGGCTTCTCATTGCGGTGGCTTCTCTTGTTGCGGAGCACGGACTCTAGGCCTGCGGGCTTCAGTAGTTGCAGCACATGGGCTTGGTAGTTGTGGCTCGCAGGCTCTAGAGCACAGGCTCAGTAGTTGTGGCGCACGGGCGCAGTTGCTCCGCGGTATGTGGGATCTTCCCAGACCAGGGCTCAAACCCCTGTCCCCTGCATTGGCAGGCAGATTCTTAACCACTGCACCACCAGGGAAGCCCCCCTGCCGTGTTCTGATCAGCGCGGGACCACTGCTTTCAGCTCTAGGTCCCACACTTCATCAGGGAAATTGCCCCATTGGAACATTGCAGAGAATGGGTAGAATTCCTAAAGCCATGCAATGTTAGTCGCAGTTGAGGGATCTTGGGGCATTCGAGTGGAGAAGACATAGTGGATACGCAGTGTATTAGAATTATCTGAAGGGCTACTGTGTCAGCCGGAGTCCCAACTGGAAACAGATGGCTTCGTTCAATCGGGTTAATTCGAGGAAGGTTTGTTTACGAACGGACTATTTGCGATGGAATAGGTGTCAAAGGAACAAAAGAAGAAAGCCAGAAGCAGAGAAGCTGTCCCCCCAAGACAGAGTATGTAGGGAGGAAATAGTTAAGCCTGAAGAAAGTCATGTAGAGATCTCCTTGAAAAAACAAATCAGTGACAATCAGTAAGAACAAACCCGACCAGAGAGGACCCCACAGGTAGGCGCCTAGGTAACAGACATCCGAACTCTCTCTCCTCTCCCCTTTCAGTCTCCTATGGCCAAAGCGAACCAGAAGTCAGAGCATACAGGACCCCACGGATGAAGCCCCTTGAATTCCATAGAGGTCGGCATCCCAGGGCAGAGGGACGAGGTAAAGAGAGGGTCTGGAGGGCCAGAGGGATGCTGTCAGACACCGCCGGTCTTGTAGAATTAGACGTGGGTGTTGAGACCGTAAGGGGAGAGCGGGGTGGAGGCAGGTGGAGAAGGAATTAGGAGACTTTATGAGGAAATGAATTTTAGCTAAATTTTAAAATAAGTAAGGAAGAAATTAATAGTCAAAAAGAGGGAGGTATGAATCAGGAGGTTGGGATTAACAGATACACACCACCATATATAAAAGAGATAACCAACAAGGACCTACTGTACAGCACAGGGAACTCTACTCAATATTTTGTAATAACCTACGAGGGAAAAGGATCTGTAAAAGAATAGCCGTATCTATCTATCTATAAATATGTATGTATACATCTCTGAATCACTGTGCGGTACACCTGAAACTAACATGACATTGTAAATCAACTACACTTCGATTGTTTACAAAACGTAGTGAAAGAGAGCTGAGCTAGGAAGTCTGCTAGTTCATGCTGAGCTTCCCTCCACCCAGCTTCAAATCGAAGTTAGAAGACCAGTGACACAAATTCTCTAGAGGAAATTCAGTGGTCAACTGGACTAAACAACTTGTAAAGTTTCCTCTAACCCTGATATCCAACATTTTATACATAAAAAAGGATAAAAAGTAAAATAATAGGAGGGTGTTTGGTTTTTTTAAATCGATCTAGAAGTTCTCCCAATCTTCCCACTCAATCTTCCCCCCAATTAAGTACCTGCCTTCACTGTGCCTGGAAGATAATAAAAGATGCTTATTGACTAAGGATGGCACCAGAGTTAAAGCTCTGATTAGGTAGAATTTTGAAGTCCTTTGAGTTTTTTAAACAAACCTCTTGCTTGTGTATTGTGAAAATAGGATGACCTTGACAAGGAAAGGGAATTTTTTTTTTTGACCAAACAACTTCAGAAGACCACTTTCTTCATCATCTCAAGAAGTGTCACATTTCCTCACAGAGTTTTCAGCCATAATTTCCCCAGAATCTCTCTGAAATGGAGTCGAAAATTACAAATGAGGGAGTAGCTGAGAAGTGATTTGCCAACTTTATTACCCTCTAGATTTGTTTTCCCTCTTGTTTAGCAAATAACAATAACAATATGTTTCCCAGCCTTATTTACCAAAAGAGTTACACTGTGATCACTGTCAAGGTTAATTAACATCTGGATTTGCTGACGTTTCCATTTCCTGAATTTTCAAACAAATGCTTTAGAAGACTTTAGCAACGGCATAATTACCCATAATGTATTTCATATACTAGAGGCATCTCACGTGGGCTTTGTATTAAATGAATAATAGCAATGTTGTTTCGAGTGAATAGTAGTTTCGTTAACTCCATTGTTACTAAGTAATTTACACTTAGTTAGAAAACCAGGAAGGTCATTTGGAATTGTGTGCACTGAAATCTGCCATACAGATTATGTGTACCTCCTTTACACAATGTGCTTCTCATTATTTCACAATGTCTTGAAGAATGGAACTAATAAAGCTGATATTCCATAGTGTAGGGTGCAGACTAGCAGTTTGATGTAATGTTTCAGCTCACGATTCCTTTTATACAGGGAACAGATTAATCTATTCAACTGGAGGAAAAGACCACCCAATGTTTCACTGTGCAGGTGAGGTGCAAAGAAAAACTGGCTGACGACTGTTTTCTCCCAGAATTAATGGAACCAATTGGCATATCTCCCAAACAAGCATGACAGAGCCATAGGTCGATGGATTCCATTACTAGTCTACAAAAACCATGAATTAATTCAGTTATGCTCAGGAAGCCAAAATATTGCAGCCATTAGGGAATCTTTTAGGAACCACGGTTTTGATTTCTTTGTTCCCACATAGTCAGTAGTAAGTGGAAGACGTGATCATGAGCTCAGGCCGTGTCACGACAGATTAGTAGAGAGCCATTCCCACACAGGCCGCCCCGTGAGGAGGGCAAGAGGAACGTTGTGCCTGGCAAAAATCTTCAAAATGCGATTCTCAGTGCCAGAATTTCACCTAATCCCCGGGAAATTCTTGTTGCCTACATAATCTCTTCTACCCACACAGTACAAGATTTTTAAGTCCTAAACCAAAAAAGCAATGCCGTCTCTTCTCTGCATTCATTCAGCAAAATCCACCTTCATCCATACATTTGTTCACGTTTGTTACAGACACTCAGTCTCTTCGCCTACACTGAGCAGGAGGTCTTCACAGACCAAGTTTCATCTTATCCACATACTAAGTCGGCCATGCATGTATGTCATTGCTGTTTTCATCATTATTTTGTGTATCAGTCCCTCCCAGCAATGTCGGTCTATGTGCTTGCTAACACAGCACAACTCACAGATGGGGAAACAAATTCGCGTGGGCAATGGGCTTGCCCAAATCACCTGGTGCCTTAGTGCGCTCAGGCTACTGTAACAAAAACACCGGAGACTGGGTGGCTTATGAACAGTAGATATTTATTTCTCACAGTTCTGGAGGCTGGAGGTCCAAGATGAAGATGATGGCAGATCCGATGTCAGGTGAGGGCCTGCTTCCTGGCATATAGTCTTTTTGCTGTGTCCTCACGTGGAAGGGAGGAGGGAGTTCTCTGGGGTCTCTTTGATAAGGGCACTAATTCCATCAATAGGGCTCCACCCTCATGACCTGATCACCTCCCAAAGGCCCCACCTCCTCATACCATCACATTGGGGGTTAAGTTTCATCACATGAATTTTGGGGGGACACAAACATTCAGTTTATCATACCTGGTTAATGGTCACAAAACTTAGGTACTGAAAGCATTCCAGGTCAGTCTGACTACAAGTTCCATGATCCTTCTACTGTAGCAAGTGATTTCAAGCACTGCAGCATCAACCATTTTCTCATGGGCTCTACCAGCTGTAGTATGAGAAACATATTCTGGACACTGTCCAGTGGACTCACACATACAAATGCCTGGTACTCACTGAGCACTTCCTGTGTGCCAGGCGCTGTTCTAAACGCTTTACAAGTTGTTTTACACGCCTTTCAATCCTTACAACTATCATGAGGAAAGTTATTAGTATTATCCTCATTCAACAGATGAGAAACATGAGGCACAGAGGGGTTAAGTAACTTTCCCAAGGTCGCACAGCCAGGAATTAGCAAAGTTGAGATTCAAAACCAGGTAGTATGGCTCCAGAGTCTGTGCTTTTAACCTCTACATTACCCTCCATCAACATATGGGATCTTCATTTATTGAATAAAGCAACCATTTACTAAATGCCTCCTGTGTGCCATCAGTGAACAGGTCCTGGGCACCCAAGAGGTAGTGAGAGGATGTGATCGTTTCTGTGCTAGCATTTATAGCATGATGGGAGAGGCAGATAGTAAACAATTAAGAGCTATGGAGGAAAACACACAGTAAGAAATAACGATGATGCGGAGGCAGGGGGCAAGATCCTTTTTTTAGACTGAGTGGTCAGAAAATGCTTCCTGGCTCTAATTTGATGAGAATCAGCACTTCAGAGAAATATAAATAATGGATGAGAAGGACACAGATTCTCCCTTCATAGTTCATTTCCTCAGCCTGAGTTTGCATCTCAGCCTGGACCATTACCAGCTTTGGGGCTTTGAATAAGTTACTTCCTTGAGATATCACATTCCCATCTATAAAAGGGAAGTAATAATAATAACTCCCTAGGCTGCTATGATCTTTAGAACGTAGAGAAAGCACCTGGTTCAGGCCTTGCTACCCTGTAGATGCTAAACAAAGGTCTGTCCTTTTGCCCTGATTTCTCCTCATGATCCTCATCAGCCAAACCAGTGCTGGGTCCCTGGTACCAGCGGGGGCAGGTGTCAATGGAATGTTCCAGCTCAGTCACCCTCACACCCAAATCTTCTCAGCGAGGCCCAGACCTGCTCCATTAGTGTCTGAAATAAAACACATCTGAGTGTCAGCTGTGAATGCAGGACTGTGAAAGCCATATGGGCACAGTGAAGCCTCCTGCATTTCCACATCTGCCCTCAAGTAGTCTATCAGTCAGAATAAGCTCGGTTCTGCTGCAGTTACAGAAAGAAATAATCCCAAATGCCCAGAGACTTAAAACAACAGAGGCTGATTTCTCACTTGTGTTATTGGGTTGGCCAAAAAGTGCTTTTGGTCTTTTAAGTAAAAATAAAAGACATATTTTTCATTTACGCCAAGAATTTTATTGAACAACATATCACCCTTTTGTTCCACTACCTTCTGCCATTTTTCTGGCAACTTCATAATTCCATCTTCCCAAAACTTTTTATCTTTTTGAGCAAAGAACTGTTCCAGGTACCTTTTACAGTCTTCCAGGGTATTGAAATTTTTTCCATTAAGAGAATTTTGTAAAGACGGAAATAGATGGAAATCCAAAGGTGCAATGTCTGGTGAATATGGTGGATAATCAGAACTTCCCAGACAAGCTGTAACAGTTTTTGCCTGGTCATCAAAGAAACATGTGGTCTCACGTTATCCTGATGGAAGATTATGTGTTTTCTGTTGATTAATTCTGGATGCTTTTGGTCGACTGCCGCTTTCAGTTGGTCCAATTGGGAGCAGTACTTGTTGGAATTAATCGTTTGGTTTTCTGGAAGGAGCTCATAATAGAGGACTCCCTTCCAATCCCACCATATACACAACATCACCTTCTTTGGATGAAGACCGGCTTTTGGCGTGGTTGGTGGTGGTTCATTTCCCTTGCCCCACGATCTCTTCCGTTCCACATTGTTGTGCAGTATCCACTTTTCATCGCCCGTCACAATTTGTTTTAAAAACAGAACTTTTTCATTACATTTAAGTAGAAAATGGAATGAGGAAATATGGTCAAGAAGGTTTTTCTCACTTAACTTATGTGGAATCCAAACATCAAAGGGAATCACATAACCAAGCTGGTGCAAATGACTAACACCTGATTTGGATATTTTGAGTATGTCAGCTATCTCCTGTGTGGTATAACATTGATCGTTCTCAATTAGTGTCTCTATTTGATCGCTATCAACTTCAACCGGTCTCCCGGATCATGGAGCATCGTCCAGCGAGAAATCTCCAGCACGAAACTTCGCAAACCACTGTTGACACGTTTGATCAGTCACAACACCTTCCCCATACATTGCACAAATCTTTTTGTGCGTTTCGGTTGCGTTTTTACCTTTCTTGAAACAATAAAGCATAATATGCCGAAAATGTTGTTTTTCTTCCATCTTCAATATTAAAATGGCTACACAAAAATTCACCGATTTTGATAAGTCATTTTTTAAATGCACGCTGATATGACAGCTGTCACATACAATCTAACAAAATTGTTTCTAATGAAGTTACAGGCAACTAAGTGCTACGAGAGCCATCTTACGGCAAAAACCAAACAAACCTTTTGGCCCACCCAGTACATGTCACTGTGACCTACTGGGAGACCCAGGCTGAGTGAAGCCCATCCCATTACCACGATGGCTGAGACTAGACAGAGCAAAAGGGCGAACTAGATGCTGGCTCATGAGCTTCTGCTCCCATGACAAATATCACTTCTGCCCACGTTTCGTTGTCTATGACAAGTCCCACAGTTACACCAAATGTCAAGGGGCCAGGGGAGTGCCTGAAGAACAAGATATAGTCTCTCCACAGCTCCAATGTCCCCACAAGGAGTGTATAAAGATACTGCACGTGCCCAAGAAGAGGGAACCTTCCTGAGAGGTTCTCTTCCAGGAGGCTGGGAGGAAACCGCTCCCTCAAATTGCCCTGGTGAGCAATTTCCTTGAAGCCTTATGTTTTTTCCTAGAAGTTCATGTGAATTTTGCATCCAACTCCATTACATATAACTGTGTTTTAATATCAAAATCGATGCTTACAGAAGGTGTGCAGTGCTGTGTTTTTGCATTACACCTAACCCATCACACCTCACGTTTCTGGGAAAGCATAGTGACAGATCCCTGACATTCCAAAAAATTATTCTTGAAATTTTCACAAATTGCCAACATCTGTAAACCATCATTTAATTTTTTTTACTTAGATCGCTTTTTTTTTCTGGATAAAAATACTATTGACCAGGACTTCCCTGGCAGTCCAGTGGTTAGGACTCCACGCTTCCACTGCAGGGGGCACGGGTTCGATCCCTGGTCAGGGGACTAAGATCCCACATGATGTGAGGTATCGCCAAAAAAGAAAAAAAAAAAATACTATTGACCGTTTACTGAGAACCTATTATGTGTCAACCATGATCTCATTATCTCATTCCATACATGATCTACATGACCTCATTCCATACTCGTAACAGTTCTCTGAGAAAGGCAGTTTCTACTAATGATCAGAGGTAGAGGCTCAGGAAGGTCAGTGATTGGTCAGAGCAACATAATAAGAGGCTGAAAGGAACGGGAACCCCGTTCTGAATGGCTCTGTATCCCTCACCTTTTTCCACAACAACCATGTTCCCTCCCAGTTACCACTAGGAAATCAGCCTCAGATCCCCATCAGTACAAATGAGAATCTGCAACACCAATGTTACTTCCTTGCATCTTTAGCGCACATGAAGAAAGAACCACTCGATTACTCCACAGGTGGCACTAAAAAGCTACTTTGAAATACAGGCGCTGGACAGGGATGGCTCTGCTTATCGATCTGCTAAGCAACACCGTCACACACCAGCCTCACGGCCACTGGGATTCAAGTTCACACCATGGGGAAGACGACAGACTACCACGCAGCGTGCACCTCAGAGTATCTGGTGATGAGTCCAACCAGGATTATAAAAGACACAAAGAAGAGTGTGGCCCCCCGCTTCCCAGGTAGGATGATGGGAGGCTGGGGCCAATGGTAAGAGGAAAAGCAGTGGGTGTGAGCGAGGCTCAGGCTTCCTGATGGGCTCACAGCATCACCACGAGGCCCCAAAGGCCTTTGCCAAGCATCCTTGTGTCAGTTAACCATGGACCCCGGAGGCAGTCGACACAAGCTCAGCTGGAGGGAAATGTCACACAGCACATCAGCTCTACCTGTCAGTTCTGGTTCCAGAGACAGACAGCCTTTCTGAACATTGTTCTGCTAAGTGGCAAAGCCACTACATCTTACATTTTTTAAGAGATAGGTCAAAAAAGATGCTCTAAACATGAAAGCAATGGCTGTTATCAAAAAAGAAAGAAAGATAGATTCAACAACAAAACACGTTAAACCCCACATGTCAAAAACAGTTCCCCAAACAAAATTAAAAGGCAAATGACAACCTAAGTAGGAAAATATTTGTAATTTAGCAAACATGAATACAGGGCAATTCATACAAATTGATGTAAAATGGACAACTTTTTTTTAAAGAAAAAGACATTCACAGAAGAACTATAAATGGTCAATAAGCATTCCTAAAATGTTTATCCTTACTGCTTACCAGGAATGCAAATTAAAATAAGGTACCTTTTTTTGCCTAATTGGCAAAAATGATCATTTTTCTCTTTTCAGGAGAATACTCAGCACTCTTGACAGTGCCACAATGCAAGCTGTGAGAGAGTAAATTCCAGGAAAGCAGTTTAGCAAAATGTATCAAAAGCCCTAGCAATGTTATCTTCTTTGACCTAGTCATTCACTTCTGGGGATCTGTCCTAGGAAAAGCACCAGAAATGTGGATAAAGATTTATATTCCAGAGTCTTCAATATATTGTCATTTATAATACCTAAAAAATGAACAAACAAAAAGAAATGCAAGCAACCTAAATAGCAGGAAAAAAATTAATAAATTAAAGACAGGGTAAGGATAAATATGGTGGAGAGATACAATAGAATATTGAAAGGTATCATATTTTCAAGAATTATTTGGTGACATGGGGAAACATTCATAATATAATGTCAATTTAAAAGGAAGGCTCTGATATTCTTTTAGAAGAAAATATTACACAAAGGTATACACACGCAGTCATCAATTCACTCACATGCTCATAAGACAGGAGGAAACGCTAAAATACTGACAATGATCATCTCTGAGTGGCGCGTTATAGATGATTTTTGTCCTTCTTTAGATTTTTCCGTATCTCCCTAATTTCCCAAACGAACACGATATACATACATGTATAAGATATAAATATGGAATTTAAGGGAAAAAATGTCATGAAGAAACTAGGGGTGAAACAGGAATAAAGACGCAGACTTACTAGAGAATGGACTTGAGGATATGGGGAGGGGGAAGGGTAAACTGTGACATAGCGAGAGAGAGGCATGGACATATGTACACTACCAAACGTAAGGTAGATAGCTAGTGGGAAGCAGCCACATAGCACAGGGAGATCAGCTCGGTGCTTTGTGACCGCCTGGAGGGGTGGGATAGGGAGGGTGGGAGGGAGGGAGACGCAAGAGGGAAGAGATATGGGAACATATGTACATATATAACTGATTCATTTTGTTGTAAAGCTGAAACTAACATACCACTGTAAAGCAATTATACTCCAATAAAGATGTTAAAATGAAAAAATAAATAAATAAAAATAGAAAAACAAAGATGTTTAAAAAAAAATGCTTTCCTGAAATCCTTCGGGGAGTTTGGGAGTTTTTTTGGAACATAAGCACCCCCCTGCCCAACACCCCTCCTCCCTGCCTTTCTCCTTGCTTGGCCCTGCAATAAACTTTTCTCTGCTCCAAAAAAAAAGAAAAAAAAAAAAGATATAAATATATCATACATACACTCATTTTTATAATCTAAAAGAAGTGTTTTGAAAACAGAATGTGATAGATGGACAACAGTGCCACAAATTATTCCCTCCCTGCATCCATGCCCTTGGGCAGCGACCACCACACAGATTCTGAGCCAGGTAACTTGGTCAGCGGGATGTTAGCCGTTGTGACACAAACAGAGGCTAAAAGGCGTTCACACGCTGGAGCTTGTCTAACCTGGCTGCTCTTGGATCCTAAGACAACTACCGTGCGACAGAGCCTGGGCTTGCCTGTGGCGTGATGAGAGACAAACTGCCCCAGTGCCCCAGCCGTAAGCCAGCTAGTCTCGAGAAACAGAGGTGCCTAGCCAGCAGCAGCTCACCACTGAGGCAGAAAAGCCACCCAGCTGATTCCAGTCCAAATCGCCAACCCAGGGAGTCTTCAAATAAATAAGTTGTTGTTTTAATCCACTAAGATTTGGGGTGGTTTGTTATGCAACAAAAAATAAATGACATAGGAGAAAACATACTCTAGTAGTAAAGTGGGGAAATCTTGGGTTTCTCCATTAGATACTTAATTTGACCTCTCAGTGACTCTATTTTTTAATCTCTAACATGAGAATAACACTACGTGCTTCACTGGGTAGTTGTGAGAATCAAATGAGTTAATGTACATGAAAGCATCTGACATAGAGTGAGGCTAATGAATCTGAACTACTATTAATTGTTAGGAATTGTTAAGACAAAAGAAACAGTTAAGAACGTTAGGAATAGATGAATCAGGATACATCCATCTCCACAGTGCAGGAGTGGGCTAAAAATATTATTTTAGGAGTCAAAGGATTTCAGTATTATGAGCAAAGGATAAAGCCTTGGGCTGGAAATTGGGAGCATGAGTTTTACACCCTAACTCTCCCACTGACTCGGAATGTGACATAGGATGCTTTTTTTATATAGCCATTAACTCCTAAGTGGTGGTCCCTCAGGTCCGAGCCAATTGCAACAGAGCCAGGGAAGAGCTCTAGCCAGGGTTATTTCGGATGTAAAGCTTGAAGTCCATCTTCTTACCTGGACTTTTACAAATTAGCTTCAAATTGCTTCTGCCATTCACAGCCCATCCTACCCCATAAGCTTAGCACTTCAGCCAAATAAAACATCCCGATATTCTCGAGACGCAGCACATGACTACTGTACCTTTCTTATGCTGTTCCTCTGCTTGGAATGTCTTTTCCTATAATCAAATTCCCATGCATCCTTCGAGACCTACCCGAAGGAAGACTCCCCTGAGCTTCCAGACAAAAGTATCTCCTTCTCTTCTGTTCCAACAGCTATTGATTTTCAGTCAGGCTCTCTAGAAGCAGGTACTAAGTCAGGGATCATTGTGCAAGTGATCCATTATGGAAGGGCTCTCAGTAAGTTTCTTACGAAGGAGAGGGAAACAGATGGGGCAGTGGAGAGAGCTAAGCAAAAATCTGGGCTCAGCTGAAGCCTATGTGGTCCATAAAAGAAACCCTAGGGTTGTCCTACCTTGAGGCAAGGGGTCAGTCTAGTCTTCTGTATCCCAAGTTAACCTTTGGCTGGAACCCATCCTCTGGGCGAGAGTGCAACCTTGCAAGCATTTCCAGGGCTGCACCCACTACCCAAGGCAATTCTCAAGAGAAGGGACTATCAGGTAAAAGGGGTCTACATGGGCAACAACAATGCAGTGCAACCCTTCACCACTCACATCCCTTGCCTCTCATATCAAGTCCACTCTATTAAGGCACAGCTTCTTTGGGATTCTGACTGGGCATACTTCCTGGGGAAACTTACAAGAGAGGGGCTGTTGCGTTGTTCCCAAGGTCGTATCTGAAGTTCATCATCTCCGTCCTCCACCACCCACACTGTTTCACACCATGTTAGCTAGCCCTGCTGACCTATGTGGATTTTCCTGAGGCAGAGGGAGACCCGACCATCCCCTAAGGGGGTCTGAGCCTCTATGAAGCCATAGCTGTGGAACTTGCCCATTTACTGTCAAAATCGAGTGTGGGAGTGCCAAGAGATGCCCAGGGGACCAACTCAACGCCAAACATATTTCCCCTGCCCTCGTTATAAAGCAGCAGCCCCACTTCCTCATGATGAGCACAGCCCATTACCTCTACCAGTAGAGGAACTCCTTTCTTTGCCTGATGATCATTGGCACACAGATGCTGTAGCTTTAAGTCTATGGGTTCTTGTTGTATTCCTTGGTGATGACATTGACACTCTGGGACCCAAGACCTCTAGACCCTCAGAGCCCGAAGTTGCAGAAGTGACAGGAAACATAAATTCCCCAAGTGGGTCATTAGGGGGCGATGGTGAGCAGAGCCACTCCTGCTCCCATCTCTTAGCCCCTGGACCCGTGTGATCTACCTATTTCACAGCGCATCTCACTCCAGGGACTATATTTGTGTGTGTCTTCTAATGCCCCCTTGTCCAAGGGCTCCTTGGGGTCCAGGTCTATTTTCATTGCTCCCTGCACATATCATAACTCACAGCGCCCAGCATACAGTGAGGGTGATGAGCAAAGAAGAAAAGCACTTTCTTACACCACGTACCGCATGCCTCTGGATGGACAGTCTCACCTTCCTCCAACAAAATATCAATTCTCTGGTCCTAAAACCTGACACAGGGACAATGGGTCAGAACGGTAAATTAGGACCATCCCAGGACACCTGCAAAACAAATGGCTACCCAATTTGGGATAGGTCCTTGAAGACCTGACAAAATTTAAAATACCAGCAGCAGCACATGTGTGGTTGGGAAGAGAGAGAGGGAGGGAAAAGGCCAGGGTTTCCAAGGTAAAAAAATCAGACTTTGAACATGAAACCCATTTCCCTGCCAGGCAAGACTCCCCTATGTGGGACTTGGGGCTGAGAGACAGTCACCTGGGATCACAGCAATGTCAGGTCTCTGTCCCCAGGACCACATCTGTTTGGGCTCTGGGAGTGGGAGATACGATGGGTGGGCAGAAGGAGTGACCATAGAAAACTCTGGACAAGGACCACCTCCCTGGCCACAGCCAACACTGGATATCCTGCCTTGGCCAGAAGGGACCTGGAAAGGAAGCAGACACAGAACAATTGGGTAAGGTCTACAAACCACAGGAGTCTGATGAATAAAGCCAAGAGGCTGCCCAGTGATGCAACTCATGGGAGACAAAAAAAAAAAAAAGAGAAAAGAAAAAAATAAATAAGAAAAAAGAACCTTCCAGTCCTACCCGGGAGCATTCATCCTTCAGCTTGACCTTCCAGGAATCTGCTGACAACACAAAGTGTTTTGTGTGACTTTCTGCCTGGGTCCTGGAATGACTGAGAAGGGCAGGAAGGCAGGGAAGGGGCTGGAGTGGGTGGGGGAGACAGGGGGAAGGGGAGGGCTGGGGACCGGGGAAACCTCGTTCCCAGCACGGTGCGTTGTTGGGCGCCATCTGCTGGTGGCCTGGGGAACCACACCCATCTCCCTGCCCAAACGAAGTAAAAACAATGTTTCAGAGAGAAGGTACATGTCAGAGGAGAGCAACAGAAATCTGCCTCTGATGAGCCAGACGCTTCCATGTACCTTGAATGTTACGTTCCTGTTAGGTGAGAATTGCTCTGCCAGTTTTACAGATGGGAAACTGAGGTTCAGGGAGATAATTAATTTCACAGAGGGCAAGAAGATGGATTTGCTGTCATTGAAAAATCCATCCTCTTTCTCAACTCATACAGCCTGGAATAGTTCCTGAAGCATAAACGTTCTCTGAGTGAATGACTGGACCAGGCTTCAGTAACTGGGTCTTTTTGTAATCTGTCTGTATGAATCCAACAGAATAGGAAAAACTAAATGCAAAAATTAGAACAGCAGCTGTGTTTGTCAGTGGCGCTCAGGAAATGCCTGGGGCTTTATCATCCTCCAAGATTACAAACTTCAAAGCCTGGGAGGGGTTTGATTCCTTCTGGACCTCTTCCTAGCCCTGAGCTGTTCTGGAGGGGCCACATTAGGAAGGACATCAAGCTGCATAGGCAGGCTCCGAATTAAAGGAACTCGAACCAGTCCTAGGTGGGCGGTGGCCGCCACCACTGAGGGTTCTGAAAAGCCATTCACTATTGTGACAGCTTTACCCCCTTTGTTTCCTGTCCCAGACTAGGACCCTTCTTCCTCTCCAATGTCTGGTGATATTCAGGCTCATCAAGTCTCTTCATGCTGGGCCCTACAAACCGTTCCATTCATCCCCCCCCCCCATCACCCCCCACACACACCCGACCATACCTACTATCCATACTCCTATACACAGGCAAAAATTGCACCAGTCATGGACTCCGGCACAGAAACCTCAACATCCCCAAACACACTGGGATCTGTCACATCTTTGAATCTTTGTAGTGCTTCTCTCTGGCTGGGATGACTCTCCTTCTCAGGCAAACTCCTATTCAACCTTCAAGACCCATCTCCAATATCACCCCTTTGTGAAACTTCCCCCCACCCCGACCCATTCACTATTTAGTTGTTCCCTTATCTAAATACCCAGAGACTTTGTTCATATTTTACTACCATACATAAAGCACTGTCTTCATCTGTGCATAGAAGTAGATACTTGGTAAGTGTTCACTGAATGAGTATAGGAAAGAATGAGCACAAGCTTTTTATAAACCCTCTGAGAAAAAGAAAGAGAGTCAAAGCGGGAGGGAACCTGCACACCATCAGCCACTAGATCCCAGCTTCAGGACCAGGCAGCTCTCAACCCTTGGTCTGGAGCCTCTGGGCAAGGGGAGCTGACTTTCTGGAGGGGGAGGGGAAGTGGGAGGCTCCTAACTTGTGGAGGAACAATGCACAGCCAGTCAGAGAGAAAAATGACCCTCATGTCAGCAGCATGTCAGAAGTACTGAGATCTAGAAGCTTCTGCATCCAGCTCGGCTCCTGTACAAATGTGGTCCATCACTGGGCACTCATTTATTGCGCTCAGGCTCTGATCTCTCTTTATATTTACCTAGAAAATGGGATTTCCCGAGCGCCCAAAGCCAGGAAGCAGCACCGTTCCCTCATTTCTAAATGAACGGTTCAAAAATAAGAGGACAAAAAAGACCAAAACCAGTGGTAAATCTGCTCATCTGCGATCTTCATCCCTGTCCCAAGGCGCTGAGTCCTAGATTACAATGATCCCGCCCAGGAAGGGAGAAAAGCGCCAACAGTTAGTGACCATCCATTGTGCACCAGCTGCTTGACCTGCACAAACGACTTCGAGGTAGATGTCATCAGGCTCTTCTGCCAGATGAGGACAGAGGCTCAGAGAAGCAGAGGAACTTGCCCAGGGTGCCCAGCTGGTCAAGTGGGGCAGCCGGCCTCACTCGAGGGGTTGGCTCCGGCACCTCGCCCACTGCACTGCAAAGACAGCCTCCCACGCACACTGGGGGCTGGGGAGCAGGTAGCAGAGCCAGCTGGCTTCCTTTGCTGTTTGTCCTCTAAATGACCCCTTTTCAACTCTGTATCCCACGTGGGAAGGACCCTACAAAGGGTTTGAGGGAAAACTCCATCTACGCAAGGAAAACTGCAGAGAGGAAGACAGAAGCTGAAGCCTTTGCTCTTCTTTGGATGAGCAAAGCATACCCCCTGCGGACCAGGTGTGCCTGGCCCTCCCCTTCACGGCACCACGAGAGAACCCGCACTGCCCACACCTTGACTGTGGGGCACTTCCGCAGGCCTTGGGACTATTCAGGGTTGCGAATAGGTGCACTACCACTTTTTTACCAAAGCTTGGCAAAGGCGGAGAAGTGAGAAGATCATATATTACACGATGTGAAACTAAGTTTCAGGCTAGCAAACCCTTGATCAGCCTTCCTCAACAGTATCGTTATGGTGCATGTCAGAAACACTCACTGTATAAGCCAAACACTGCCTCATTTTTTTGGAACACAAAGGCAAAGAAAAACACCGAGTTATGATTCTTACGGCAAAAACAAACGGCACATCAAAACGGCAGGACCTTCCCTCTGGGAGAGCAAGATGCCTAGCAGTGGCAGAGAGATTTGCACCATTATTTCTTCCTTATTTATTCATTAACAAAAGTGCATTGGGTGATTACCAGGTCCCAGGCACTGTCCCAGGCCCTGGAGATGCAGCAGCGACAAGAGGGACAAAATTGCCCGTCTGAATGCAGCTTACATACCAGTGGAGGAAGACAGAGGGACAAGGCAAGCTCGCAAAGCACAGGCAACGTAAGAAGGTGATGCACGCTACAGAAAAGATACAATGAAGCAGGCAAGGGAATGAGAAGTGCAGGCCGCACAGTGCAGAGCACCAGCTCCCAAAGTGCCACTCCCCTAAGGAGCTTCTGGAAAAGGATGGATAAAGGAAGGCTTCCCAGAGGGGGTGACCTTTGAGCAATATTGTCCAGCAGACCGGGGGGCAGGGAGGCTGGGCATTTCAGCCGACAGTCAAAGGCCCAAGTGCACAGGCAGACAAACGTCCTTAGGGGCGTTGACTAGCTGAATGTATTAGTCAGCTCAGGCTGCTGTAACAAAACACACACACACACACACACACACACACACACACACACACACACACACACAATGGAATATTACTCAGCCACAAAAAAAGAATGAAATGTTGCCATTCACAGCAACATGGATAGACCTAGAGATTACCATAATAAGTGAAGTAAGTCAGACAAAGACAAATATTATATGATATCACTTATACGTGGAATCTAAAAAATAATGCAAATGAATCTATTTACAAAACTGAAACAGGCTCACAGAAAACAAACTTATGATTACCAAAGGGGACATGGAGGGGAGGAGGGGTAAGTTAGGAATATGGAATTAACACATACACACTACTATATATATGAAATAGATAAGCAACAAGGATTTACCATATAACTCAGGGAACAATATTCAGTATGTTGTATTAACCTATAATGGAAAATAATCTGAAAAAAATATATGCGTAGAACTGAATCACTGTGCTGTACACGTGAACCTAACGTGATATTGTAAATCATCATACTTCGATTAAAAAAAGAAATTTAAATTGCCTAAAAAAAAAAGAATTTCTCCTTGACCCCTTCAGAGCAGAATGCCTCAAAGTGGTCATCCAAATTCATTGCTTCCATGTCTTCATTTCCATTCTTCTGAAAATGTTCTTCTTAGGATTCTAAAGCCTTCCATGGTGCCAAGTCCAATGGACCCATGTATCCAACCACCCAGTGGGTATCCTAAATTTAACGTGTCCAGCATGGAGTTAAGTTTGTCTTTCCTAATTCGCTTTATCTGCTACCACCGTCTTGCTAGTTTAACCCCAAACACAGGAAACACCCTTGATTTCTCCTTTTCCTTTAAGCCTCCCATCTAAACAATCAAAATCCCTCTGGCTCTACCTCCAGAATATTTCCTAAATCCACCTGCTGTTCACTGCCCCCACCACCCCTTCCTTGGGGCAACCATCCACCTGACCCTCACGTTCACTGTTGCGCTCTGTTACTCATCCTTCCCACCACTCCCTCCCACCTCCTTAAAATACCTCAGTGACTTCCCCGTGCTCTTAAAACAAACTCCACCTCCTCCCCGTGGCTCAGGGAGGCCCTGAGCAATCAGCCACCTGCCATTTTCTCTCAGGTCCTGTCATGTCCCTTGCCTCCCCTGCTGTCACACTGGCCTTTCACTGCTCTGAGCACACCTGGCTCTCTCCAGCCCCAGGTCTCTGTACTTGCTGTTCCCGCTGCCTGGAAAGCCCTCTCCCCAGCTCATCTCATGGATGAGTTGTTGTCACCCTCGATGCTCAACTGCAGCACAGACCTTAGCCAGTCACCTCCCCAAAGCAACGACTCCCCCGACCCGGCCCCTGCAATAATTCTGCCTCACCTCCAGGTAGCACCTTTTAGAGCATCCTCTTGATTACACTGTTACCGTCTGTACTGCAACTACAAGGGCAATGCCAAGGCAGCAGGGACCTTGTCTCCTGTCACTGGACCAGTGCGAATAGGAGGAGGAGCCACAGCTGAGCAGAGGCATCAGCGGAGACATGAATAGCAGCACTGGGATCTAAGCGCTCACACGGCATCATCCTGGACAGACACACGTGGCCGGCCCTCAGAATGCTCTAGCCTCCAGTGACTCAGGCCATTCAGAGGAGGTGTCTGAGGGGGACTTTAGTCCTGGCCACCTGAGATGCATTTTCCTCTCAGCATTTGGGAAAGACCCACTCAACCAAAAACCTTTATCTTTGCAGGAGTCCCTGCTCCCTGGCCCCAACTAACAGGACAAGAATTTTCTCCATTGTTTGGTGTTGCGTTTCTCCCTAAGACCCTCCATTAGCTCCTTATCACCTACAGGCACTCCAAGCCGTTGTATCCAGCCCAGATTGCCCACTCTGGCCTCATCTCCCACCACCAGCTCAGAGGGCCTGCACTCCAGGCATATAAACCCCAAGACTTCCGCGTGCCCATTTAAGCTTTTGCTTACGCTTGTTCCCTGTGCCTGGATTGCTTGCTTCCTTTTTCTCCATCTCTCTAGAATTAAGCACTTATTCCGAGCTAGTCCCACACCTCTATATTGATATTTCCCTTCTGAGCCTCTTACAGCAAGTCTCTTGGATCGATGGATACCAGTTTACTCCACTAGATGGTTGTAAGACCCTAACACCAAACTAAAGTCATTGCTAGAGTATGATCCACCATGAGTCACCACAGGAAACATGGCTGGGGCAGGACAGCTGAGACGGATGCCACAGTAAAGATCTTACAGGATGGGGTGGAACCCAGTATGGGGAGGCCGGCCAGTGTAGGAATAGAAGTGGACTTGGAGTCAGGCAGGGAGCAGTGTTCAAAACCCACCTCTGACACTTCTTAACAAGGCAGACTTGAGCGAGCCACTTCCATTCATCCCTAAGCAAGATCATGAACCCACGTCGTAGTTTCGTGTGACGATTAAATGAGATCATGTAAAATACCTGGTGCCCAATCAGAGTCAGTAATTGCCCATCCCTCCTCCCTCCCCTCCCTGGCCTCCCCAGGACTCTGCCTTGAGGCACGCTGCCATTCTGTGACCTCTCTGCCTCTATCTCCTGCTCTCGGCTCTGACCTGAATCTCTCAGGTCTGAGGCATACACTTTGGGTGATGTCACCCCAGCCTTCCCCAGCTTATTCCCATCCATAGCCTTCACTGTCCCAGCCCTGCCCCTGCTCACCTACCCTGATGCTGGCAACCACATGAGATTTCAAACCTCAGACACAGGTTTAAGTTCCAGCTCTGCCCATCACAGGTCGCGTGATCTTATTTATTAATTTATTTATTTTTTCGGTACGCGGGCTTCTCACTGTCGTGGCCTCTCCCGTTGTGGAGCACAGGCTCCGGACGTGCAGGCTCAGCGGCCATGGCTCACGGGCCCAGCCGCTCCGCGGCATGTGGGATCTTCCCGGACCGGGGCACGAACCTGTGTCCCCTGCATCGGCAGGCGGACTCTCAACCACTGCGCCACCAGGGAAGCCCAGGTCGCGTGATCTTAGACTCAGCAAAACATGTCTACGTGGGGTGGTATTTATCCCCTCACCAGCCATGCGTTCAATCCTCTGGCTGACGTGTGAATGCTCTGTGACCTGCAGACCCCATGCTCATCGTTGTTACTTGGAAGTCAGGAAGGGCGTTTTCTCCACTGTTCTCGTATCTGTGAAATTTAGGTTACTTGACAAAAATTACAGACCGTGTCCTGTTGTATGATCCCTTAGGATAGTCTATCTATCTGCACTCGATGGTGGGTTTCTATCTGCCACTCGATGGTGGGTTTCTTGCAGGTGGAGATGGTGTCTTCTCTCTGTCTTCCCCTTCCTTGGCACAGAGAAGATGCTCAGAATAAGTCTGTCGTGGGCGTCAATGATTTGCTGACTGAGTGACTCCAGTTTAACCGAACCTGTCTTCCAACATCTCTAGGCACAATTCTTCATCTGAAAGATGGAGAGCACATGGCCCCAAGAGGCAAATGTAGTGAAGGTTTTCTTCATTCCTCTCCTTTCCTTCCCTCTCCTTCATCCATCCCTTTCCTTTCGGAATTCTCCTCTGGACAGGTGCCCCACCTCCTGCCCAAGCTCCAGGGGTTCCCATACCCCTCGAGGTGCCTCTGCCCAAAGGAAAGCCTGTAGATGAACTACGTGCTCAGTGTGTGAGCTTGTGACATCAACGCCTCACCGAATGTCTCATCAGGTACAGTTCGTGTGATTTATCTGATGGCTCACCTGTCCAGGGCTATCCACACTCACTGAGAAAATGAATCACTTGCTAAAGGGGGCTAAAGGAGATTAGAAGCCTAAGAATTCTAAGCTGGTGAAAATTCAGACACTGCAACCACGGATAGGAAGCAAGCTTCTTCCAGGATACACTCAAATCCACACCCCAGAGGAACACGGCTGAGAACAGACTATGATGTTTTCCATCCATCCAAATACCTACTGGGGTACAGTTCAAGCCCAGCCACTTCCTAGCTCTGTGACTAAGGGTAGGTTAATTTATCCCCTTGAGCCTCAGTTTCCTCATCTGTAAAATGGTGACAATAATACCTATTTAAAGCATTACTGGGATGATTAGAATAATTAAATAGATATATTAAATAAAATCAATAAAAACAAGTAGATATAATAACTAAATACATAGGATAATTAGAAACAGAAACCCATTCTATAATGAGTACATTATTTGCCTGCATAATAAGTACTCAATAAATGAAATTAAATTTAGTATCTTGACTCTAGGCTCACTGTTTGAGTGACTTTGGTCAGGATCTTTATTTTCTGCACCCTAGAGTTTTCATCTGGAAATTAGAAACAACTTCCATCCAGCAATGCCATGGTGAGTGTAATGCGATATCGTAGACGTGAAACCATCAAGCCTGCCACGTGGCAAAATGTAATTTCCTTCCACGGCTTATCTGTTAGACAGGAGCTGGGGAAAGCAGGAAGCTGAGATCATGTGTCCCTCCCTGCAACACCAGGAGCCAAGGAGCTGCCCAAATTTGATTCTGGGATTCCGCCTGAGCCCCGAAGCAACCCTTAGCAATGATGATGATGTGTGATGTCCACCCCACCTACTATGTGCTAGGCTCTGAGATAACTGTTTCCTGGCTCCGTCCCAGGCTAGCTCCGGAAAACAGAAGTTTTGTGGACGACAAACCTGTCCACAGGAGCTGGGGATCCTCCCAGGGAAACAGATCGCCCCTTCTCGGGCTGCCAGGTGCCCTTCCAGGGAGCGTGGGGCACACAGCTGCAGCTGGAGGCCTGCCGGGCCAGTGCACACTTGCCCGATTGTGTCAGCAACCAGTAGGAGAAACAGTGTCCGCTCTGAGATGCACAACGCTGCTGTGAGCCTCCCTCTTCGGGTGCTGCCCACAGGGCACCTTTCCAGGGACAACAGAGCTGTTCCTAATGCGTTCACTGCGGGGTGTCAGGACCTTCCCACGGGTCTGCTTTTTGCTTCAATAAACTAGCAAATGGCATTCAGGTAATAGCGATAATAGGTGATGCCTTGAAAGGAACTTCCAGAGCCACCTATCTTAGCTCCATTTTCATTGTGTGAGGCCACTCTCCTGCCGGTCATCATCCCAGATGTCACTGGTAATAGGTACACTCTGTCCTCTTCGTAGATTAGAGGAGAGAATCGTAGACTCTTTGAGCCAGAAGGAAACTTAAAATTCACCTAACCAGTGGTTCTCAAACTTTAGGTTATACTAGAACCACCCCCTTCCAAAGGGCCTGGGGAAACAGATGGCTGCACCCTGAGCCCTGAATGCCTGATTCCAAAGGTCTGGGGTGCGACCTGAGAACACACATTTCTAATGAGTTCCCAGGTGGTGCTGAGGCTGAGGCTGCCAGCCCAGAGCCCGCACTTGGAGAACTGTGGTCCAGCCCCATCAGTTAACTTAATGGTGGAGAAACAGGAGCCCAGAGAGGGGAAGGGACTCTCCGGGGGTGACACCAGGAGTGAGATGGGGGGCTCCTGACATGCAGGGCAGTCTTAGCCTGCCCACCCAGGGCCCTTCGAGCTTGCTTTTGCAGTGATGCTCTTCTCTCTACGACTGGGAACTACTAACGGAAGTTAGGGTAGGGATTGCCTGCGATCTGCCCAACGTTTTCAGAAAATGATCCCCAGATTTCTCAGGGGAGGAAAGAGCCGGGGCGATGGGGAGGGCTGGTGGCTCAGTGTGGCTGGGCTGGCGGCAGTGGGCCAAGAAGGCGTGGCCGATGAGATCCATTCCAGCCCAACCCCGCAGCCCACCCGCCAGGGACCCAAGCCTTGTGAGAGATTCCCCGTCCGTACCCTCTTCTCTGCTCACCTGTCCCTCCATTTACCACTGAGCAGCATGGCTCAGGGAAGCTTGCCCAACAGCAAGTCATAGCCAGTGAAGAGCGAGGTCTTCACCATCTCTGTGCAGAGAAACTCAGCCCGCTTTGGCACCGGCTTTGGGCTCGAGTCCACGTCCATTATACACACGGCCTTCACTCCCCTCACCTTGAGGGTGGTCTTGAGCACGAGGTTTATAATAAGCCGAAGCACCTCTCACGATGCCTGGTATATAACACGTGCTCAAGTCATCACTTCACCCCTTGTAGTTCTAACTCTGGGTCAAATGGTGACTCATCAGATTTTTATATGCACTGAAGACTGTGCCACACACAGAAAAAAACAGCAGAGAATTAGAGATGCCTTCTCTGACGAGGTGAAAACTCTGAAAAATGCCTTCAGAGGCTGTTCTGCAGAGCTGATGGGAGCTGGTCCATTTGGGTAGGAGTGCTGCGGTCCGGGAGCCACACGCCTGGAGTCGAGTTCCCCGGTAAATGCGACCCGTGTCCCAACCAAGGACACCCGAGAATCACCAACACCAAGCAGAAAGATTAGCAAAGGATCTATACAAGAACAAGTATAGAAGCTTACACAAACTGTCCGGACAGGGTCCCACTCGGAGAGAAGTGAGTGAGACCCCGACCAACAGTCGGGCGAGGCCTTTATACCCTTCACAGGGAGGGAAGTCCCCAAGGCGGGAGGGAGCTGTTTAATTTTGAATCAGCCAATCAGGAACCCGGTTCTTCCCGCCCTAAGCAAGCAAGCAAGTTTCTTACAGAAGCCAAAATGTGCTGTTAGCTCTGAAGCTGTTCTTCCGTTTCTTTCGTCACATTCCCCCCTTTTTCTAGGAACTAATCAAAGCCTTGATTCCTGGTCTTCTGTATTCAGGAGGTATGTTTCGTTTTGGGCTAAAGTTTGCCCAGTCAATCCGTCTGTTAGTGTCCACGTCCTCTGTGGTGTAGTCTCTCTTTATTCTGCTATGATGAATCCAAGTCCGGACACCGTCGACTTTAACAGCAGTCGGGGTACTCAACACAATCAGATGAGGTCCAGTCCACCTAGTCTCCAATGTCTGGGGGTTATGCTTCTTTACCCAGACTAAGTCTCCAGGTGGCAATGTGGGTTCCGGAAATTTTATTTTCAGTTTTTGTACAAAAGGTTTCCAGTGCCGAGGTTCAGCAGGGCAGTGGCTGCAATTTGTCTGACGCATGAGGGCCACCCGGAGGCTACTGGGTCCAGCCGTCTAGAGAGACAGGCTGTCGGCCTTTGCCAGGGCCCAAGCCTCTGAGTTAGTACTCCCCTTGCCACCCCGGCTCGCCCTCATCAGGGTTGGGGAGTGCCAGAGCAGAAGGCGAGGCAAGAGCCCTTCCAATGTCCTGGAAGGCCCTCCCTTATGTCTCAGCCCAGCCAATCTTGGTGGCCTCGGGGCCACTCCGGCCAACGCCCCCCCAGGGCATCGTATAGAGGCTTGGCCAGCTCTGCAAATCTGGGTATCCAGAGCCGGCAATAGCCCGCCATTCCCAAGAATTCTCTCAATTCCTTTCTTGTGGTAGGGGTTGGTAAGGTTAGGATGGCCTGAGTGCGTGGCTTTCCTAGCCATCTCTGTCCTCCTTTTAGGATATACCCTAAATAGTTTACTTGTTCTTGACAAATCTGAGCCTTTTTAATTGAGAGTTTATAGCCTAAGTCCTGTAGTAACCTTATTAGGCCTTTTGTTCCTGTTAGACAATCCCGCACAGTTTTTCCAGCCACAAGTAAATCATCCACATATTGTAAAAAGGTTACTTCGGGAAACTGGTTATGGAATTCGAAAACGAGTTTTTAACAGTTCATGTAACCCTGTAGATCCCAGATGCGTTCTCTCATGCAAGCGCCGAATCAACATCAGGCCTAGGTTCTCAGGAATAAAAACTCGGTGATCCCCGTCCTGCCCCCACAGGGGCAGTCAGGCATGACCAGGAAGGAGTGGGTGACTGCCTGCTTGCCCAAGTCCACCTTCCTGTCCGTGTTTTCAGTATTTTTTATTCTCATTCATCCCACCTTCTTTTACTGAAAACATACATCTTACCTTCCTTAAAAGTTTTTTTTTTTTTACACTGAGTTACTTTTCTTGTTGACAGATTTATAACAGATGGAGTAAGGTTTTATTTGACCTTTAGTAAACCTAGGTACAACAGAAGCACTATACTCAACACTGATGACTCTAAAGATATGTCTATGTTAAACCAACAAGTTTAAGCCACCTTCAATACCAGCTATCACTTTAGTACTGAATATTTTTCAGATGACATGAACCCGAAATTCATTCTGGCCAGATTATTTTTTTACTTCTGAGTATTTATGTAAGTGTTTGATTTTTTTAAAAGCCAATTAAGTAGAGCTCTTCTATGAATTAATTTTTGGCAATACCATACATCTACAACACACATATAGATACGTATGAAAATACAAACACAGAGGTCTCATTGTTCCCATTCCAAAATTTCAGTCCTGAGTCAGGTACAACATAAAATCCATCAGTTACAAGGGGTTGGATTCAAATTGGGCTTCTGGCAGATGGAACAAATCAAGGTCACCAATCTAGATGGCTAAACCCTTTTTACTAGTGCTTGTAGAAAAGACACTTAGGATTTCTATTTATCCTTGACAAGTCAAGTGTTAAGTTACTTTACCCTCTTTTTTTTAAATTTGCATTTAAAAAGATGGCAGAGATAAGGGTTTCTTAGAAGACCAGATAGGACATTTGTATCTCAAAGGTTTCCCCTTTGTTTAATACTTAGCTGAGGGGAGAAGGGCCTCTTTTAAAATTCCTATCAGGCTAAAGTCCACTTCCCAAAAGCGGCCTGCCTCGTTGCCTCGATACCGATGCAGTTCCTGGTGTTTTGAGTTGGCCCCTTGGTTTACTTGTGCACAAGTCACACATTGCCTAGTGACTGAGAATACTTTTTCTTTTAATACCTGCCTTAACTGTCTCTTCTCAGTTTATAAGTTCTTCCCTTCAAAACCATCTAATTTTTGTAATTTCCTTCGGATATCTGGGGCCGACTGTGTCACAAAGGCCAAGTTAATTGCCCGCCTGTTTTCTGGTGCCTCAGGGTCTATGGGGGTCCATAGCCTATAAGTCTCCATCAGCCTTTCCAGGAAGGCGGCTGGAGACTCTGTGGCTCCCTGGGTCACCTCTGTAACCTTGGACATATTAGTTGGGCTTCGTGCTGCCGCCCGAAGTCCTGTTAACAGAGCCTGGCGAAAACGGGCCAAAGCCCCTCGTCCCTCCTCCGTGTTAGGATTCCATTCCGGTCGGGTACTAGGGAGCACGGTTTCAATTAGGTTGGGGTTATCAGTGGGCCGTCCATCTGGACCAAGTACCTGTTTACGGGCCCCCCCACATGATTTTTTTTCTCTTTCTTCCGTGGTAAACAAAACCTGTAACAATTGCTGACAATCATCCCAGGTCGGCTGGTGAGTTACAAATGTAGTTTCTAACAGTGATATTAACGCTTGTGGTTTCTCTGAAAATGGAGGATTTTGTAATTTCCAAATTATATAAATCAGTCGTGGAGAAGGGGCCTAAGAAAGGGCTGTGCCTCCCCTGGTCTAGGTGCTTGTTGCCGCAGAGGCGGAGCAGTGGGCCGCGCTTCAGTCACGTGCTCCTGGGCCGACCTGGGAGGATGTCGTCGTCGGGGCGGTATCCGCCGAGGGAGGGACATGGGGAGGGGGAGGCGCAGACGCCTCGGGAGGAGGGGTTTCTTCCTCTCCCTCCCCTACAAGAGGAGGGGGCGGGGACTCAGAGCTTTTAACATTAGGTTTTTTCCCGTCCCCCATCTTGGCCACACATATGTTATCTTTAGATCTTGTTTCCTTTCTGTCGGTAGCTCCCGGCGGGGGCAACCAGGACCTCAGCCAGTCAGGTGGTGTCTCCACGAGACCCCGCCAACACTCAATATAAAGAATCTGACCATCATGCGCCTTAAAGACAATATCTTCCACCGCAGCTATAACCGGGATAAAGAACGTACCTTCGGATGGCCATCCCACCTCAAATGTCGGCCATTCCAATTCACAAAAGGTGCGGAGGGTTTCCGGGGATACAGAGGCCCCGAATTCCCTGGCGATCTGGCGGAAGTCTCTGAAGTGGTCC
Source organism: Lipotes vexillifer (assembly GCF_000442215.2). NCBI lineage: Eukaryota > Metazoa > Chordata > Mammalia > Artiodactyla > Lipotidae > Lipotes > Lipotes vexillifer. The sequence goes on from NW_006784503.1 coordinate 1,985,925, forward strand.
AGAACTAGGCTCAGGGGGGTCTGCATCCGGGACATACCTTGTCCCATTGTTAAATTTCTGTTGAGCTAAAGGTTTTAGCACAAGCACAAAGCCAAAGTGTCCAAGCAAATGCAAGAGCACACACACGAGTGACAAAAGACAGAAGGGGAGAACAACAAGTTTTGACACAATCCCAGTTCGAAGTCGGGACCAAAGAATATCGAAACCGACTTTGAATTCCCAGGGAGGAATCGCGGCGTCCCGGGACTCCTCCTGACTCCAGGCCTAACGTCGCGTCCGACAAGCCTTAATGGAGTCTCCTAGTTTCTGGCCGGCAAAGCCAGGGGTCGCAAACTTACCCAAAGAAGGAACAGGTGGTGGCTTCGGAGGAGGGACCCTGTTTCAGGTCTTTAACCTCCACTTCGAGTATTCCAAAGACAGGCAGGGACCCTGTTTCAGGTCTTTAACCTCCACTGTCCTATCCCGGACGAGCCCCCAAATGTTGCGGTCCGGGAGCCACACGCCTGGAGTCGAGTTCCCCGGTAAATGCGACCCGTGTCCGAACCAAGGACACCCGAGAATCACCAACACCAAGCAGAAAGATTAGCAAAGGATTTATACAAGTATAGAAGCTTACACAAACTGTCCGGACAGGGTCCCACTCGGAGAGAAGCGAGTGAGACCCCGACTAACAGCCGGGCGAGGCCTTTATACCCTTCACAGGGAGGGAAGTCCCCAAGGCGGGAGGGAGCGGTTTAATTTTGAATCAGCCAATCAGGAACCCGGTTCTTCCCGCCCTAAGCAAGCAAGCAAGTTTCTTACAGAAGCCAAAATGTGCTGTTAGCCCTGAAGCTGTTCTTCCGTTTCTTTCGTCACAGGAGAAAGGGCCCATAGCGTAAGCATCTTCACCCTTTCTGGGGGTCGTTAAGGGTTTGCAAGAGCCTTTTAAATCTGGTCTGTTTTCAACTTCCTTCACGAGTCCCCTGCATTCAGGACCGGCAGCCACTGAGCCACTGAGGCCAAAAGACCAGCCCAATCAGTCTTTAGCAGGAGTTAAACATAAATCTTTAAGTTAAAAGTCCAGAGATAAGAAAGGAAGCTACCAAGAAACAAACAAAAACAGATGGAACCAGCTGGGACCAAGGTGGTGATGAATCTGACCTCCAACAGGCCCCGTCTCATTATATGCTGATTTGAGTACATCAGCATATTAAATGACACACCTACCTACCATCGACCAGGGCCAGACATTAAGGACCAAAAAAGGATAAAAAGGGGGTGGCACCCCTCTCCCTCGAAAAGTCCCACCCCTTCCCCATAGACTAATGCATATGCCCCCATCATTAGCCTCACTCCCCCTCCCTTTGTCTTTACTCTTTAAATTAAATTCCTCTTGCCACGTGGGCAAGAAATTGCTCTGTGAACTTAGTTCCCGCTTCTCCATCTTTTGGCCACTCAATAAAGCCTGTGCGGCTTTGATCTCAGCTTCAGGTTCATTATTCCGGCTGCTCCTACCCGAACGGAAAAAGAACCCTTCCCACCAACACAGAGAGCCTTGGCCGGGCTAGGGCCCGAGCAGGGTCCATAAGATTTAATTCCGTACCAGCTCAGCCTGGGGAAGAAACGACCTGCGGGAGAAAACAGAACACGGTAAAACCAAGTGATTGCCTGAGTGTGGTTTATCAGTTCAGTCTAGCAACCAGGAGATATGAATGTTGTCCTATGATTTTTGTCCTTCCCTGACTTGAGTTTTTATGTAGAAACTACTTTTTGTTCAATCTACGTATATTAATTCATTAAATAGTAATAGCTAATACTTTGAATGCACTTAATAGGTGCCAGGAGCTGCCTCAAATGTTCACAAACATTAATTCATTTATTCAACCTGCACCAGCTACATACCTCCCCATTTTAAAGGCGAAGATGCTGAGGCACAGAGAGGTTAAGTAACTTGCCCGTGGACACAGTTCATTAGCCCAGGCAGTGTGGCTCCTGAGTCATTGCTTTGAACCACTACTTACATGCCCTGGGCTACCCTCCCAGGATTCCAGTTATCCCTGTGCGTGTCACAGGAAATCATAATTACTGATGTACTTGTTGGTCTGTCTCTTCAACACCCCCTGCCACCAGTCTAAAGCTCCTCCTAGCCTTTGATTTGCTCATTGTGTGATCATTAGCTGTGCGTGAGAGCTTGGCACGTGCCTGGTGTCATAGGCCTACAGCAAAAGTTGAAGGGACAAATGCACGGGTGATTATGGGAGAGCAAATTCACGTATCGGTTTGCAAAAAAATACAGTGCAAGAAGATCTAATACTGATTGGAAAAATCCTCTATGTCAGAAACTTTATATGTATGTTATTATTTTTCATCTGCAAAACAAGCCGGTGAAGAAATATCAGCCTGATTTTACAGACGAGGAATGAAGGGGTTAAATAACATGCCCAAAGCCACTATCCCAGTATTCCCCAGGGTCAGAAAAAAAATTGTGGAAGTCTCTGAAATGGGAATAAAACAGATTACTAGGTGTTCTTTCTAGAGCATCCTTTCAAGATATCTAAAACTTTGGTGCTTCTTTGTGCTATTTACTACTCTGTAAACTGTAGAAAACTGACAGTAATGCAAATAATTCTTGTCCATGGAAATGCAAATGAATTTTGGTCCTTGGAGCCACAAGTGATTATTGCCCTGTGGACACTGAATTGTTTTGCATCTATTTGCAAATTCATTTCCCAATTCCTGACTGCCTGTGTTTGTGTGTTCTTTGAATTCTCCATTGAACCTGCTTTTACATTTTACTGGTTCCCTCATTAATTAACGAGTTAAATAAAATTCTTGGCATGTATTCATTATGTATTTCCATGAGAGTCTTGATTTTACCTTTATTTTAATTTCAGCAGCAATTAGGATTCAAATCCATGTTTGTTGGTTCTTTCCGATAAATTATACACACACATACACATACTCACGTCACCGCTGATCACAAGTTCTTTATCACAAAGCTCTCTGTCAAAGGCAAACTAAGCTTGGCTAAAATGTCAAAGCAACACATATTCAAATAGGCCTTTTAAAAATTGTATTTTTCAGTATTGTCTATTAAGGACTGAATTAGAAAGGTTTGATTTGAGTAATGAGGCAGGTCATCCTCGGGGGCAGCCCTGGGTTCCCACTATAATATGTACCCCAGTCCTCTATATTCTGTGCAGTCTTTGTTTCTGTGCTTGCCTGCCTCCCTCTCCACCAAAGCCACAGGGCACGAGCCACGTATTTTCTTCTGTTTCTCTTACCCTACACTGTAGCCCACAGCAAACCAACACATGGTCAGGGCAAAAGAATTCAGGTTGGATTCAATCAAACTGAACTGAACTGGGCCAGCCTCCAGCATCTACCCAGGAATCCTTACCTTCCCACAAAGCCAGGTCTTCGAGAAATGTCTTCCAGAGATGCTATCCTGAGAAACCTGGGGGAGTCCCAGATTTTTCTCCCCGTAAGGTGACCAGAAGGTTATCAAGGCAGGAAAAATGGCTGCTGCCATCAGCAGACCTCGGGCTTAATAGGTCCGGTGCCCCTACCCATCCATACACTCACTAAATGAGACGGTGTGGCTTTAACGGAACAAAGTCTGGAGTCAGCTCCCGACCGACTCAAGTCCTAGGTACACCAGCCCATGTTTCTCTGAGTTTCAGCTTCATCATCTGTAATGGTTAATTTTTCTGCATCAGCTTGGCTAGACTATGCCTGGTGCCCAGATGTTTGGTCAAACACTAGTCCAGATGTTGCTGTGAAGGTATTTTTTTAGATGGGATTAACACTTAAATCAGTAGACTCTGAGTTAAGCAGAGGACCCTCCATAATGTGAGTGGTTTCATCCAATCAATGGAAGACCTTCGGAGGAAAAGACTGAGGTCCCCTGAGGAAGAAAGACTTCTGCCTCCAGACTCCCTTTGGACTTGAGCCACATCACCTCTTCCCTGGGTCTCCAGGCTGCCAGCCTGCCCTGCAAATTTCAGACTTGCAGCACCCACAACTCTGTGAACCAGTTCCTTCCTCTCTCTCTCTCTCTCTCTCTCTCTCTCTCTCTCTCTCTCTCTCTCTCCCCCTCCCTCTCCCTCTTTCTCTCTCTAAATAAAAAAATATTATCTCTCTCTCTCTCTCTCTCTCTCTCTCCCTCTCCCTCACCCTCTTTCTCTCTCTAAATAAAAAAATATTAAATGACAGTCCAGGGGTGAACTTGCAGGACTGGGCTGTCTTGGATATTACAGAACAATAAAAAATTTACTTTCACAGACCCAGTGAGAGACTATCCTACTTGGCTATTGTCCTGCAGATAAATGAAGGGCCAGAGGAAACTCTAATGCATCACAGTGAATCCTCTGCTCTCCGCTCTGTGTGACCACCTCACTTCCAATAGGTGTCTGCACCTTTGGTTAAATAAACAGAAAACTTAATCCAACCGGAGAGTGGATATTTGCCTGGGATGAGGTGGTATCAAATCCATAATCCACCTGAAATGTTGCACAACTAAAAAATGAAAGGTGATTCTAAAATTTGATCTCTTCTGAGGACCATTTTACCAACCGCAGAAAGGTCAGTGAGCGAGTAGGCTGTTGGGATAGTGTTTGGATGTTTTACGTCACCCATAGTCCCCCAGGCTATTCCATCTGATCAAATGCAGACTGAAACCAATAGGGTGGCTGCTGCCACCAGACTCTGCATTCACATCGAATTCCATGTGTGTCTATGAGTGCAGCTGTCCTCCTGATGGGGACTCCCCCAGGTGTCCCTCACAAGGTGTGAACCCACTCCCTCAACTCCTATCACTATTCCATGTGTATCACCAAAAGCTCTGATGGGAAAAAACAAGACAATAATGAACTCCAAGGCCACATTTCCCCTCTTCTGAAAATTCACCTTTATTCTATTTCACTTTGTACGTTAAGTTCAGCCATATAGTCTAATACAGCCCTGGAGAGATTGCACACTGAGCCCAAATATACATTAAAGAATGCTCTCAAATATGGACACTAAATTGTTTCCCATTTTTAAATTTCCACATAGGAATTAAAGGCCAAAGAAATCGAATCTAAAATAATTCTCCTTTCAAATGTCTCATTCTACTCAGGATTAGAGAAAGAGGTTCTGATGGAAGTAGATTCTGGATGGATTTGTTCCAAAGCGGCTGCTTCCTGAGCTCCTTCCAATGGAAGGGATGTGATTTTTCTTTTTTTAACACTTGCAAAGGGGCAGAAATCCAATGCCGAGTCTCTCGTATGCCCCATTTTTCCAAAGATCCATGAAGAACCACAAGATTACCTCAGCACCACCCCCCCACACCCACAAATGTTACAAAACCCTAGCAAATCCTTAGCTCTGTGAAAATTATGGTGGCGAGACCAGTTCACTGCACAGTTCAGCACTCAGCCAAACACCACTACAGATTTCAGAAATTTCTGTGAGAGGACGAGAAATGGAAAATACATGGAAAAAGTTCAGTCTGCTTGGTTTCAGCTTCAGCAGAAGCCCAGTGAGTCTGGCCATTTGTTGGTTGCGTTTTTTTTTTTTTTCCAGAAGCACAAATTCAGGAGGAAGCCTTCACCTTGGAGGAGGTTCGGGGTGATGGCTGCAAATAGACTGCTCTTCAGAAGGTGACATTTGAGACACTGCCGTCTTCCTGAAAACTTGAGATATTTGAAGTCTCTGTATTTATTAGAGGCTCCCTTCTGCCTCTTAAAGTCTCTTCATTTGTTTCCCCAGGCGTTCCTGGCACCCCCAGTGCCTAGCCGTGTATCACATCAATCTCTGATCCCTCAGCAGAGCATACCACATTTATTTGTAGCGTTTTGTTTCCTGACGATTCCGTTTTGGTTTTTTTCTCTCTGCGTTACTCAAGAAGATGGAATAACCCTCATAAAACAACTCCTTCCCCCGGCTCACAAAGGTCTTTATCCTTTTGTAGATAAAATCCACCATCACGCTGCTGTGGTTGAACCCACTGTCTGGGTCTTTCAAATCTCTAATAATCAGAGTTTACGATGTGAGCACTGACGAGCAAGCCGAGCCCCGCCTCCCTGGAGGATGGAGATCCAGAGACTCAGATCCAGTTGGTCTGGGGCGGGACTTACACATCAGTGATGTTTCAAGTACCACCCCCCTCCCATTAATTCTAATATCCAACCAAGGTTGAGGATCTCTGATGGTAGGGCCTCGAAGGTTCTCTGTTCTAGACCAGCATCAGCCACAGCTGTAATTCTGAAGGGGGCACACAGCTGCAGCCTCCCCAAGGACAACAGAGGCCCGCAGGGTCTGTAAACACTCTGCCGCCCCACCAAGAATCTCCTTCTCTTCGTGTGAAACTCGCAAAGTTTGTGCTCAGAGATTCCCAGCCAGAACGCACCGAAATGTATCAGTGACTCCTCCTCCATTCTGCACCAAGAACTAACAGGCCTGTAGGAACCAAATATCAGGTTGTTTTTTTTTTTTAACCTGGACAAGGTGTCCCCAGCCCCTTCTCTCCTGGAAGAACAGAAGAGCTGGGATGGAGATGACCTGGACCTGAGCCCAGATGAGGCTCCGCCTCCCTCTCCTCAGGTGTGAAGATGCTGGGAGCCCACCCGGCCAGCCTTGGGCTCGGAGGTCGAGAGAGGAGCGGGCAGAAGGTGGGTCCCCCCCGCCCCGGCTCACACGTTTTTGGAGCTCGGCTCCGGGGGGGCTCTGAGAGGGTCTGAGACTTGTTCAGCCAGAAGTGAGACTCAGTTCAGGCACCTCCCTAACACCCACCGTCCCCGCCTCCAGATAAACTTACCCTTCCCTCCACGCTGCCACCCCCGCCTAGGACCCTGGACAATTATATCGCTGCAGCTGCCCCGCCTCAGCACACAATTTCTTAAACGTCCATCTCCTCCTGACCACGAGCTCCTCGGAGCCCCTAGCAGCTGGCATTTTATCAGGCGTATAGTGGGTCTGCAATGTATTTTACTCCTTCAGAGGCTGGCTTTATTGTCAAGTACTAGCTCTAAGGTACCAGACACCACTCTGATTGTTCCATAAACACTCACTCTAGGCAAAAAGCAGCTTATAAATAAATGGATTGGTGCTCTGGAGATCTGGCCACTGGATGGCATAAAAAGGATTGTCCTCGAGGCGGATGAGTGAAGGAGGCTTGTCCCTTAGGAACAGTGGAAGCCTGGAGGGCAGAGGAGACGTGCTGGGTCTCGTCTCCGCAGGTCGTTTCTCTCTCCTCTTCCTGCTTCTTTCCTGCTCCTGCCGTGTTGTTCTTTTTGCTTCTTTCTCACTTTATTTTGCTGGCATCCTTTGAGAATTTTCGTCTGTTTTATTGAAACCATAATAATATATTCACACAGTCCTAAGAGTCAGAGTGTTACTAGAGGACACAGAACCAAACTCTAGCCTGGCCTGGCCACCACACACATGCCCATTCTGCTCCTTGGAGACGGGCCTTTCCAACTCTTTCAGCCGTTGATTCTGGCATTTCATTTTTTCTATTTCTAAATAACATGAACGTACTATAATATTTGCATTAACCAAATTTAGATACTACTTATTGACTTACTATGACAGATGAAGATTTTATCTTTCATATGCTCTCTTTTCCCATCCCCAAACCTCCTAGTATAAACGCCATGATATTTTGTATTTCTATAACTTTTTACTTTTCCTGGGGCTGAGAGTTGCTCCTTTTTTATTGCTTATCATTCTTTCAATGTAGTCCTAATTCCTCTCTTCTCCAAAAAAACATCTTACGGGAGAAGAAAGCTTCTCAGGAGCATTTTTTCACATTGTCAAACACCTCTCTCCTTTTTTCTCCTTCTTTAACAAACAGGAAAACATAGAACTCAGGATGAAACACCACTTCTCCTAAAGCACAGTGACCTCGCTGTCACAGGAGGCCTGGGCCACCTCCCTCCCCAGGACTGCTCTGTCATCGTGCTTCTCTCCAACCAGAATCCCTTCCCTCATCTGTTCTCTCGTTCTGTGGATCAGTTAGGTAGCACCAGCTGCTGTCGCAAATACACCCCTGAATCTCAGAGGTTATCACCATGGAAACTTATTTCTCCCTCTGCAAAGTTCATCTGCGTATTTGGCAGGCGGCCTACTACAGAGTGAGTCAGGGATCCAGGTTCCTTCCATCCTGTGGCTCTGCCCTGGAGACCTTCGCTTCCAGTGATGCAGAGAGACAGGGAATGTGAAAAAGGCACACCTGTTTTTCAACTGCTTTGGCCCAGAGGTGGTCAGATCACTGCTGCTTATAATTCCATTGCCAAGACGGGGGTGACACAGCCCCACCTAGATGTGGGGCTGGGGGCTGGGGGCTGGGGAACTTAGTCCCTGGGAGGAAGCTGTTTTTCAGCAACGACTCTCCAGGACAGCAGGACTCTTCAGAGGACAGCTAACCACCTCTGCTCTACCTCCTAAAGCTCAGGGTCTCCAAATGCCCTGTCCCTGCCCCATTTTCACAGGAAATCCAAAACCAATTAACATTTCCACCAGGATATTATACAGCAGGAATTCAGCAACTGAACACGAGTGTCATTCCTTTGTGTTCCTAGGCTGCTGTAACACATCTGTGGCAAACAAAGAACAGAAGGCCGAAGACGAGTACCATTCACTTACTCCCGCGCCCCTAGACGCTATTTCCTCAGTTCACACTCTGGTGCGTCCAATCGGTAGGTTTCATGGTGCCTGGCGAGTCCTCCAGTGCAGCCCAGAGTCGGTGTCTTTGGCAGGAGTTTCAGTGACACGTGCTCCATTCGCCCACCCAAGCAGAACTGGGTCCTTGAAGATATTTCTGAATTGAAAGGTCAAGCTCTGCTTGGTGAGAGGAACAGGGCCTGGTTTGCAGTCATTTCTGGTCGAAACAGGAAGCGTTTACCCCATTTTTCAAAATGTGTTAGTCCGAAAAGGCACTGTGGCACACACAATGATTCAACCCTGAGTAATTTGTGGAAGATGCTTCATGTCTTTCTCACGGCCTATTCCCTGCTCTGTGTCCTCTTGTCTCCATCAGCTCAGCCAGGACACGTGTTGGTGCCTCTCTTGTGTGTAGAGTTCCGGGCACACCGTGGGGTTGCTCTGATCTTAACCCACTTCACCTCCATCGCCCCAGTGGCCACCCATACGTCTGCCACTCTCGGTGGGTGCAGTGGGACAGGGCCTGTTAACACTTGAGATCGTGCTAGATTTGGAGACCCCAGCTCCTGCTCTGCCTTTTACTCATCAGAGGACCTTCGACCAGTCACAGTCTCTCTGAATGTCAATTTTCTCCTCAGTAAAACAGAGTGAATGTAAAAAGTGATCTGAAACAGCAATGACAATAAAACTTAGGATTGTGCCATGTCCAAAGCACAGACATGCCCATAAGTTTGTGCAATATTTGCTTCATGGCAACCGTGTGGAGCCAGCAGGGATAACGATGCTCTCCCACTTCACAGATGAGGAAACTCATGCCCAGGTAGGATCCTGGTGCCCATAAGGAAAGACTGCAAGACCGACTAGGGTTACAAATCAACCTTTCTGGACATAAACGAGGTGCCAGGCACTGCAATCATTGCTTTGGAAAAGAAATATAAGAGCATGTCCTTCTATGGGGCTCAGAGTTGAAGTGGGATGACACAGGGAAAGGGAGATTCCTGACTTGCTCAGCAAGTCAGGATGAACTGAATGACTGGCGTGCGGCAGCCATCCAGAGAGTTTCACAGAGACCATAGGAAGGTGAGGCTTACACCAGGCCTTGAGAGATGCTTGAGGCGCGCGTGGGGCAGGGGGCGGGGGGCGCAGGGACCAAGCCAGTGAGCTCAGGCATGTGCAAGCACTCCGTAAACTGGAAAGAGATGCTCAGAGGGGCACTACTGTAAATGCGGCCTATCGGCATGCCAGTTGAGAGATGTCCTTAGAGGACTTGTTTCAATGAACATATTGTCAAAGAAAATAATCAATAAACGAACTATAATAAGAATAAAAAAGCGTTTTATTTGAGCCACACTGAGGACCTGTAGCCCAGAAGCCACCTTCCCAGATTACTCTGAGAAAGTGCTCCAGAGAAGCATGGTTTTCAGCACAGTTTTATATCTTAACAGAACAAAGGACATGAAATAAGTGAGGGATATATTTCTTCAACCTTAAAAAAAAAAAAAAAAAAAACAGACCAGCATGTGCACAGCGAGTCAGTATGGCCTCAGCACCTGGGAAGGGAGTCCTATCATCAAAGGAGTCCCAGCATTGGTGTGCCAGGAACGGAGGCATTTAATCTTTATTTTTAAAATGGACATTCTTTAGTTCTGGTCACTGTGCCCTTTTCGTTAATAATTAAAGCAGATGTACAATGTATGCTTGGTAGGCCACAAAGAAAGCTGTTCTAATTAGCATAAAATTCGAGTTAGCTCATGTATAAGCCAGAATGACTTCCCCGGAACTCAATATGTGAACATTTCTTTTATCAATATGAACAGGCATATCAACTATACCGAAAACAAACGGCCTCAGAAAAGCCATGTTTTATCCACAGGCATGGGTGAGACCCTCCCACAGACATGCAGGACATGCTCAGTTTTAATGTCTGCCCTTTTCATAAGCTCTCGTTTTCATACATTGTACATCGACAGCCCTAAATTATTTCTTGTATCTGAATTTCAATTTTTGTACTTTAGCTGATGATTTTACACTGTTGTAAAAGGATGCTCGTTGCCAGGTACTGCCGTTCTGCGGAAAGAAAAAGCCAGGCCTTCTCTGAGGCCCAAGTCAAGTTCATTGTCATTCATGGGCAGGAGAGGTGCCAGGCCTGGTCCCTCAGTCCCTGGGAAAGCCATCCCAGGGCCCCCCAAATTCACGCAAAGGCTCTTACCTGACCACTCGCGAACTTTCTCCCAAAGCAAGCAAAACCATCCTCAGAAGTTTCAAAATCGCTTTGGTTCCCTGGAAACAGAATTGCCCACCTGCCTCCCTTAATGCATGCAGATGTGCATTTGGCCCATCAGACCCTCCACATCGTTGGAGGGACGGCCCCTGCCCCGTGTGAGGGGCTGCCAAGCAGGCCTCATCCTCGCTGTTCCCTCTGGCGGGAGGGGGCGCTGAGCTTCTGCTGCACGATGCGGGTGCAGGCCAGCTGGGCCCAAAAAGTGGCAGGCATGCTCCCTTCTCCACGGAGCCAAAGACGGGAGGAATTTTCTAGTTTGGGGGCTGAAAAGAGATATTTAAACGCTCCAATGAAACTTCAGGCAACTTCCATTAACTTCTGTCATTTTGGGGAAAAAAGCTGACCCGTGAGTGCCCATTTTCTTCACTTGTGCTCCATCAACCAGAATCCTGGAGGAGAGAAGGGCGATGGGCACCCCAGACCCAGGCTCCAAGTGTGCTGATGCGTTAAGGACCGAATGATGTCACACGATGTTCAAACGATAGTTTTATGGCGCTTCAAACAGAGAAGATTAGGACGATGGAATGGTAGTGCGAGCCCTGGCTAAATACCAAAGTCCCCATTTCCAAATCGGTGCCACGCTCATCCCATCAGACAATTTACTGAGGGGACCCCCATCCTGTTGCAAGAATCTGCAACCGCTCATTAGCCATCAGTGTTGCTGGAAATGGGAAATAAGAACTTTTTCATTACTGTATTTTGCAGAAGTCAGTGTTAATAATGATTTAAATGATGACCCACCATGCTCAAAACTCAAAAGAATCAAGCTGACAAATGAAACATAAAACATGGATGCTTCTATTATAAACCCAAATCCAGCACCATCTCGCTAGCCTTAATACATCATTTTCTACCACATAACATTCAGGTTAATTTGAATTTCATTGGTGCTTTAGTTTTATCTGCTCTTAATTTTGAATGCATTTTGGTTTTATTATTGTATAAGGGCTCTTGCTTTCTGTTTATGCGTACTGAAATACAACTATATAAAAATGATTTAGTTCAATACCGCAACATTTTGAAGATCACTGTATTGTTTGAATTGGAGAAAAGATGCTACGTAGCATTTGTCCACTTAACACACACTCTCCAGTCCTAAGAGGTTCACCTATTCGGGTACCGTAAACTTATTTCTGCAGAAGGTCCAGATGAAAACAATTTTACTGCGTAAGAAATTATTTCCATTATCGTCCTTTGTGTGCTGCACGAAGACAAGAACACGAACTTTTGTCCAGAACTAGAGCTCCCTCAATAAAACAGAGGTTAAATGCTTCACTCAGGCAACAGGCACTGTTTACTTTTAGGATATCCCTGAAATATGAATCAAAAAGACAAAAGAATAAAAGCGAAACTATCAGGCCACTCTGGAAGGAAAAATATAAAGTTCCCAAATGAATGTGTTTCTTGAAAATATAAACCATTTCTTCTTAGCTTGGCTCTGTCATGCATCTCGGAAAAGGATGTTTTTACAATCAGAGCAGAAATATGACTGGCGCTCCTACATTTACATTTCTTTGTTGCAAAATGAATGTAACTTGTTCGGATTCCAGCAGCGGAGAAGTCGTGGTTACTTTCCAAAGTGAAACCTAAAACCACCATCTCCGGTTCACAAAAGGCAGAATGAGTCACCGGAAGAGGCTACTTGCTTGCAAAACTCATTAAAAGCAATGCAAGGCTGAATGGACTTCCTGCACCAGTGAAAAGCTCGCTGGCATCAGGACAGCAGCTCAAGGCTCCAACAATCTGGGGGAGGAAGGGAGCCGTCAGAAATCCGGGCCGAGCCCGGGTCTGCGGGTTCACACGCACTCCCATCTCCTCCCAGCCGGGACCAGCGGCCCGAGATGCCCAGGAAGGTGGTTCAGGCTGGCAGCTGTGCCTCAAAGGCTCGGGACACCTTGCACTCGGTCGAGGCACTGTATTGGGTTTCCAGGGACCCCCCCATCCTTCAGCAGCTCCTTTCTGTAGCCCTGACCAGGCCAAAGTTAGATGTCAGCGGCTACAATACAGAAGCGGCTCCCTGGGAACAGGATCCGGCCTCAGGTGTGTCCTCTGGAACTTGAGCGTGCATCAGAATCCTGGGGAGGATTTATTAGCACAGACTGTGGGCCCCATGCCCAGGGTTTGATTCAGGAGGCTCAGGGAAGAGCCCAGGAACGTGCATTTCTAGCAAGCTCTGATGCTGGCGCTACAGGCCCTGAGACCATATACTTTTGAGAACCACGGATCTAAATGGGTCTTAGACCTTAATGGCAAGCAGCCACAAACTACTCCCTCCTCGAGGCCGGTTAATGATGTTTGACCTGGGGCCATGCCAACTGAAGGCACTTTGGTACCAGAATGGTCCCGCATGTTACTCCTTTCTCTCCCCATAAGCTCACAACACACCTGGCTGGCCTCCAAGGCAAGCACTACAGGGAGGGGCCTTTGTCAAGCCAGGACAATGTGTTTGTTTAAAGGCTGAACTGCCAACCAAAACAGACTGCGCCCCCCGGTGGCCATCTGGAGGCCAATGACTTCCAGGGCCAGCTTCTGTCTTTCCTGCAGACACCAAGACCTATCGCGGTGGTGGTAACACCAACCTCCACCTTCCACTGCAGCAGGAGTTGAAAAAGGGGTCAGAAACATGAAGGAGACTCTAGTGGCGTTTTTTTATGGCTGGGTTGGGTTTTTTTTTTTTAATTATTTTATTTATTTTATCTTTGGCTGCATTGGGTTTTCGTTGCTGCATGTGGGCTTTCTTTAGTTGTGGCGAGCGGGGCAGTGCCCGGGCTTCTCACTGCGGTAGCTTCTCTGGTTGCGGAGCACAGGCTCTAGGAGCATGGGCTTCAGCAATTGTGGCACGTGGGCTCAGTAGTTGTGGCTCGTGGGCTCTAGAGCGCAGGCTCAGTAGTTGTGGCGCACGGGCTTAGCTGCTCAGCAGCGTGGGGGATCTTCCCAGACCAGGGCTCGAACCCGTGTCCCATGCATTGGCAGGTGGATTCTTAACCACTGAGCCACCAGGGAAGCCCTCTAGTGGCGCTTTTAACCACCTTATCTTTGCTTAGCACAGAGACGGGATGCCCCGCCACCCGCCGCCGCTGCAGACCCGTAGAAGCAGGGCACAGTGCTTTGTACAGACACTTTCAAGGGGAGGCAGATGAGTAGGAAATGATGGGTGATGTGACAAAGCTCCCTGGAACAGCTGGTTAGGACGACACTCCTGCTAGAACAAGGAAGTCAGATTCCAGAGTTTCTTTTTTTTTTTTTTTGCAGCACGCGGGCCTCTCACTGTTCTGGCCTCTCCCATTGCGGAGCACAGGCTCCAGACGCGCAGGCTCAGCAGCCATGGCTCACGGGCCCAGCCGCTCCGCGGCATGTGGGATCTTCCCGGACCGGGGCACGAACCCGTGTCCCCTGCATCGGCAGGCGGACTCTCAACCACTGCGCCACCAGGGAAGCCCCAGAGTTTCATTTTTTTAAATGGGGCCTGTGTAACTTTCCTCCACTCCTGTTCTCCTGTTCTCCTGTTCCAGGAGTGTGGCAGGGCTGCCTGCGTTACCTTTTATAGGAAAGGTCACCCTGAGGTCCAAAGCCGGCGGTCACTGACCCATCGACAATGTTCCTTGAGGTCCGATGACGGCACTGGCAAATCTGGTGGGGTGTATCAGGGTTTGAAAACAAGGATAGGAAGTATTTTGAATATTCAGGTGATTACAGCTGAGACACTGGGGAAATGCAAGCTACCGAACTGGTTTCCCCGGCGCACGTGTGAGGGCTGCTTGCACAACCGAATGGAAACAGCAGAGCCTACTGGCTCCACGGAGACAAAGTGGTGATGGGAGATCAGGTGGGGATCGCCGGGCCCAAGATGCAGTTTATACTGATTTTCGCTTTCCAGATAAAAGTACCTACAACTTGAAATCAGGGCTGGAATAAATCTGTGATGTTCAGCTAAATGAGAGTTTGTTTTGTTTTTAAGATACAGAGGCATGAAGAGATGAACTGTTTGGATTTGGACTTCAGGAGGAGCTCAGCCTGGCACCCTGTGGAGACATCTTTGAAGCATTTCAGAGAGGGACCAATATTCTTAAATTTATTCCCGAAACACTCAGGCTGACGCACACAGGTAAATCGATAGGATGTCTCAGGCATCCTATGGTGTTGACGATGCACAAAATCGATAGGAGTTATGACGGCTTTCAGGTGATCTGGGTAAACTCGCCAAGGGTTTTGACTGATTTGTTCAAAATGAGAGACAAATCGGGTATACCACAGAAACTGTCCAGAAAATGAGGACAGTGGACATGAGGCAAGGGAACCTGTATCGTGTCTTTTATTTTACGTATATTATAGTGTTTGGGGATCTTAAAAAACTTGCTGGCTGGGAAAGACGGGCTGGCCATTTTTTAGGGATAGCAAAGGGCCCAGCTGAAGCACGCCTGTGATGTGCAAACTAGCTGATCCAGAGCCAGGCCTCCTGTCTGGCCTGTGCACCCCCAGGAGGCACTAGTCCTCTGCCTTAATCAGCCCAGGGCAAAGGCACCAGGCAACCAAGGGCCACCCCTATAGCTCAGAGGCCACTGAAATGATTCACACTAGGCAGTCCTAAGCTGTTCACCTTGCCCTGCCTTTCCTGCAGAAATCCCAGCAAAGGCCGTGGCCTCAGCTCCCCCCCGCTCACTTGTCTTTTGCCTCCTGACCGCCCTGGTGCTTCCCCACATGGCCCTGCTGGCGAGCTGCCTCCCATTCTGAGAAGCTGCAAGTATAATAAGCTTGGTTTTCCTGAGCCTCTCCTGTGTTTTCTCTTGTGGCTGCCACCTGACTGACATCCCATTCAAGAACAGGGAACAGAGCCCACCCGTGTAAGAGCCACGTGTTAAACACCGATTACAGGCCAGGTCCTGGGAGGCACCCAGGTACAGCGTTTAACTGAACCCTCCCTGCTCCAGAGTCACTCCCATCAAGGTGGGACGAGCCCAGGGGGGCAGCCCTCTCCTCTCCTTTCTGTCTTCACCCCTCCTTCCCCCCCCCCCCCCCGGCCACTGGCAACCTCTATTCTACTTTCCTCTATTCATGTCTCCATGAATTTCCCCACCGAGTGCATACAGAGGGTCAGTATTTCACCGAAGGCATCAGAAGAGACGGGCTCTTTTATTCCAAATATTGAATGAACGGTTCACAGCGTTAAGGGTTTCGTTTTTTTGTTTACTGAGTAGAAAATAACATGCTTGATATCACACAGTAGGAAATCAGCATCTTAATAACTTACCAAAAACTATTTAAAATTCACACACCTGATTTTCAGGGAAGTCTGTCATTCGTCTCATTTGTTACAATATATCCTAGCTTTGCATCCAGCACGATGCAATGCAGTATTACAGTGATTTTTATCATTGTACCAGCATACACAAATACAGATCAAGCGTTGTAAATAAAATATATTTAAAGTGGCGATCCAAACCTAAAATGGAAAAGGGACTCCTCTTTGAAGGTGTAATCATTTTCTCCAATGTACCTGGGACATATACTTTTCTTCATCGCGTGTGATCAATGTTTGATGACTTGTCGCGATGGAGGGCTTCGTTTCCATCGGGCAACTCTGAAATGCGTGGCCCAAACACAGCATCCTAGCACGTGGCTTTGGGGTCACTGAGTTACGGCTGTGTGAACACAGATAAACAAGCTCGCACATGAGTGAGCGCTGCCCGGGCACAAATCCCGCTTTCCGAAGCCACAAGGCAGGTGTGAATGTCACTGCCTCTCCAGGGGTCACACTCTGAACCTGACACAGACCCGAGTGCGACTTTCTGGAAGGCGTGCTCTGTTTCAGAGGGCAGTGGCGTGGAAGCTTAGGGTGCATCAAAATTGGGGGGTCCAAAGTTGCATGCTCTTGCGAGAGGACTACCGCTGGTCGCCTTCTACTTAGTTCAGAGCAGTTAAAGTTCACCCCAGAATACCCTCGTGACAGAAAGAATGAATGTAGCCTCTGAAGGTCACTAATGGCTAGCCCAGGTTAAGGCAGGTCTATTTTAAATCATTTTTAATGCCTCCAAAAGGTCATCTGCACATGCGGTGTGTGCTGCTCCGCGAATCTGCGACCAGCTACGCACGGGTGTTTGCGTTTCTCTGGGTGGCCATGCGAACCGCTCGGGAAAGGCGTTCGCTGCCAGCAGAGCCCACCGGCGACAGGGGAGGCAACACCTCTGGGTTTTCTTTCACAGAAAGAGTAAAACTGCATTCAACTGTTTCACTGTTTGCCTCCATGACTCTAACCATGCGATTTAAATAGGAGAGCATCTCAACCACTGGAGGAAAACGCTCTTTAAAAAAATAAGAGCTCGAAAAGCGAAATCTTTTTACCAAAATAATTCTTTCACTTTTCAAATTATTCTCTTCTCCACAGGCCAATTTAACAAACAAGTCAAAGAATCGTCTTCTACCGGCTTGACGAATGTCACTCAAATGACTACTTATCCACTTGCCCTTAAATCTGAGTGGGAGAAGCTAAGGGAAATAAAAAGTATGACTCATAAATTCCAAAAGAAGGTCAGTGTTGTGAGAATTACAGAATAAGGCTCTTTGGATGGTCTAACACGTATATCTTTTTAACGTATTACTGACAGTTATAATAGAAAGAACATGGCTAAAATGCTTCTAGCAGTAACGCAATCAGAGTAAGGTAATAAATAACACTATCTACAAAGAATATAATTTAAATTCTTCAAACTATTTTCTCAAAACCAACCAGTTTCTGTTGAGAGCTCCCAAAAGAAACTGACACCATCACCGCTTGGCACGAGCTCTGCGCGAGCCCACGTTTTCAGCAGCGCGTTGCCACACAGGTTGCCGGCAGAGTGTCGAACTGATTCGAAATACTGCCCTAATAATATTTCCTATAATCTGAACTTAAGGCATCGCAGAGTTACAGGGAGCTGGAAAAAGCACATTCTAAATAAAACGTCTGCCACGGGTGCGTTAAGGCATAAATATTCCAGCCTTGTGCCACAAAAATAGGGGAAAAGATGCCAGTTATATAGGTTACTAGCTTTAACCAGAGGAATTAAAACCATCAGACCAGTCGGCAAACACAAGGGGACATCCGCAAGGTCAAGGCCCAGAACGGTGGGGTTTGGAGTCCCTTCCGAGACCTCAGATTCAGGTCACGGGACCCTGCACAGCCCTCCGCGTGGCACAAATGTGTCCCCCACTCTCCCAGAAGTCGTGCACACCCGGTGCCCCTCCTTGCATCCCGTCATCCCAGGGACCCCCGCTTCACAGCCCATCTTGCATACTAACCGCTCCCAGCCTGCAGCAGGCTGGGGAGGGCAGCGCTGCCACGGGCTTGAAGCTTCAACCGGGCATGGTCTCCCCACCAGGGACGCACCCGACGCCCCGTCTAGGACGTACACATCACTTAGAAATGTCAACCCCGGCCAGGGGGACCGGGAGAGAAATGCTCCTCTGCTCTTAAGCAAATGACTGCAGGTTCCCAAACCTATCCTTTAATGGGGGCGCCTGATCTCCACAGGATGTCGGGAGGTGGCCCGGAACGTACTATGCTGATGCAGAATGAACGTCCTGGTTTTCAAAGGGTGGCGGTGGTTCTCTCCAAAAGGTGAAGTTACTGAACGTATCTGAACAGGGAAAGTCTGAAGAATGGCTCCTTTTCAGCAAGGGGAAAACGTGGTCGACCACCTCGCAGAGTCTCACATACCTGGGAGGAAGATGGACAACGTCACCGCCTGGGAGGGACACTCGGCCACGCGGGACACCAGCACGTACCCCCCGAGCGGTGCCCGGGAGTCAGGAGGGATCCAGGACCCCCAGGAATGGACCATGTGCTTAACACGAGGGAGGCTGTTCTAGAATAATCCCTCACTAATTAACGGGAAACCAGAGAGTCTGCCAAGGAGGGGAGTCGGAGACGGCCTCATGGGCGAGGCGGGTGTGACCTGACTTCACTCAAAGGAGCAGAAGCAAGACAGCATGACAGACGTACAGCCGCCCACCTTGGGGGCAGTGGAGACAAGAATCGCAGAGAAGGCACATCTTCGGAGCGTCACCCAGAGGCTGCCTCACTGTACAATGAAAGGGCGCTGGGCCCTGGGGTTAGGAGACTCCGATCTGACCTTCAGCTCTGCCATTTATGGGCTGTGCCACCCCCGACAAGTGGCTTCATCTCTCTAAGCCACGATTCCCTCAACAGTAAAGGGAGAAAATGAAAACTGTGCACAGTGCTCACGTGAGAATTAAATTAGATAACGTATGCCACGGTAAAATAATGTGAGCCGACGCTCCGTAAATGTATTCAACAATAAATCATGAACACTACAAAATAATTCGCCCTGGCTAATTGTCAGCCTCGGGAAAAAAAGCCATAGTTGGCATGAGGGTCAAGAGACCTGGGTCAAGACTCCCGCCTTACTGCTGTGGAACCCTGGGCAGGTGTCTTGCCCTCTCTGTGCCTCAGGTCCTTATGAATATGGCCCTGGACCTGATCAGTGTTTCTCAACGCTCCCTGCAAGACTCTCTCACTCTGTTTTCTGTGTATTCCCAAGAAGATGTTGCGTATTAGTTTCTGTGGCCTAGAACTACCAAAAGAAAGTTGCTCTACTGAATATGCATTCTCAGACCTCCAGGCACCTCCAACCAGAAACTGTGACAAGCCCAGGCCTCCCTGCGTATCCTCGGAGTCCTCCCTGACAGCCACCGGTCCCTCTCCAGCTCTAATTTGCTAAGAACCAAAAAGGCTTTTGAAATCCAAACTCAAGGAATTAGCATGTTCTGAGGCATAAAATAACTTTTAAATAAGGATGAATGTGTGTGTATTTAATAAAGGACCTCCAAAGAACTTATGAGAAACACTGTGCTTGCACAAAATGGGGAAAATCTCTCTTAATAAGCAAGAATCGTCCTTCCTAGGGATGAAAACAAAATTTTAAAATACCTTCTGGCTTGGAGACCTGTTTGAGTTTTGTGGCTCTGGAAGGGGGCCCCTCCCTGCAGGGGGCAGTTCATGGCTCATCATCAGGGTTCGGGGGCACCAGATCCAAACCCGCTCCGTCTGTGCCTCTCTCGGACCAACCCTCCACGCACGGGGCTCCTTCAGAGCAGGCAGAGCTCACGCACTGCTGGCCATAAATGCCAAGAAGAAAAGCACTGAAGTGCCCCATCGGCGTGGGCCCCTGACTTCTCCGAGACAATGTCCCCGCTTCCAAGGGGCAAGCACCCACTTGGCTCTGAAATGGTGGTACCGAGTTTGGTGCCACCAGAGAAAAGTGTGTGCTTAAACTGGGGAAGGAGAGCCTCTCTCCCACAGGGAGGATCACATCTCCCGGTCTAGGCAGAAGAAGACACCATTCCTTGGCGATAAATAAAGTTTCCTCCCCCAGGGCGTGGGCAAAGCGTGCATTTTCACCCCAGCGTCTCAGCCAACGGGATAACCTCAGAGGCCTCCCGGGCAGACCTTCGTAGATGCTGGCATCGCCCTTTCAACACCCCTTATGACAAGACGTGCCACTGGGCTGCTGCCTGGGCAGAAACCTTTCTCACTTCAGGGCAGTGTGCCATCAGCTGAGAGTTCTTTTGACCCTAAACGGAAATCCGCTCTCCTCGAGACCGAGGAAACGCTTTCACGTGGGGAACGACGGAGAAGAGAGAACTGAGACGTTATCAGGGCGGCCGCTCAGAACTCAGGAGAGGGAGAAACCGTAAGGAGAGGGGTGTGGAAGAAAGAGTCCCTGCTGTCGTTCTGCCCATCAGGCAGCACCGGCACGGCCTCCCCTTGTGAAGGATACAGGTGGGTCCTGGCTCCCCCGCTCCCCTCTCGCCCCACATACCCTGGGAACTGCTTACTTAGGTCCTGGCCTGGCTATGGGGGAGGGAGGCTTGGGGAGGCAGACCCCAGGGCGCCCTCTAGCCTGGAACTATCCTGTTTAAGCTGGATTAGACTCCCAATGGGTAAAAGGATCATCTTGAAAGTGAAAATCTGCCCTAGGGGAACCCAGATCTCTACCAAACAAAAAGACCAATCCCTGGGTTTCCCTGGTGGCGCAGTGGTTGAGAGTCCGCCTGCCGATGCAGGGGACACGGGTTCGTGCCCTGGTCCGGGAATATCCCACATGCTGCGGAGCGGCCGGGCCCGTGAGCCATGGCCGCTGAGCCTGTGCGTCCGGAGCCTGTGCTCCGCAACGGGAGAGGCCACAACAGTGAGGGGCCCGCGTACTACAAACAAAACAAAACAAAACAAAACAAAACAAAACAAAAAAAACAAAAAAACAAAACAACAAAACAAAACAAAAAAAACCAATCCCTGGGAAGCCGCTAGACCCAAACTCCCCCAGTCCAACTCCACATAAGGAGGGCCCCAGCAGGCCCACTGGGGTCGCTCAGGCCAGAGGCCGTTCTCCAGGTCTGCAGGGACCAGGCCAACAGGGGTACGGCCTCTGAAACGGACAAGGCAGGACGACACCTGTCTGCCCGACATCACCCAGTGGGCAAAGCTGAGGAAACACTCTCCACTCTAAGAAGTCAGGAACCCAGAGAGAGACATATCCAAGTCAAGGGAGATTCCCGGCCAGCCAGGAGGCCTCACTGCAAACAGTAACCCAGTTCAGCCCACGGCCTCGGGGAGAATGCGCTTCGGCCAAAAATACGAGAATTCTTACCGTCACATAGCCATGTTTCTGGTGAGAATATTATTACGGGTCAGTAATGTGAAGGGCTACATAGGTTCTTCATCTTTAAATATATCTTCTCATGATATTTTCATCTGGCTATATTTCTAATTCGCATTCTAGGCTTTCAAAACGAATTCGGCAAATGTAAGCCAGTAGTTTTCAAATTCATGCCATTCCACTCTGCAGCAGCATCTAACCACTCGTTTAAATTTTCGACCCGGTGGGGATCTGATTTGATAATGCAGGCTGTCCAAAAGTTAGGTTCTGGACAAAATCCGAGACATTAACATATGTTTTCCTTGTAGGAATTAAAGATTAAAATATAGGCACCGAAGGATTAAAAAGGTATACTGTTGACTGTGAAACACCACTCCAAGGTCAAGATGATGACAACAGGTAATGACACAGCGATGACAGCAAGGGTGCACAATACTCACGAGGAGACGTTGGTCTTCGCGTGCTCCTGCACCAGCTCTCCTTTGGGATTGACGGTGAATATCCTGTTCAGAGACACTCCCACTTGCTTGTACGAGTACACATCCTATATTTGGTAAAGTGTTAATGAGAAGAAAAGAGTTCATCGTAAATACGAATATTTCAGATTTGATACAAATACAGGCAGACCGCAGAGTTACTGCGGGTTCAGTTCCAGACACCACGACAAAGCAAATAAAGCCAATCATACGAATGTTTTGGTGTGCTGGTGTATATAAAAGTTATGTTTACACTACACTGTACTCTATTAAGTACGCAACAACTTTATGTCTAGAAAAAGTGCATACAAAAAACACTTTAGGGCTTCCCTGGTGGCGCAGTGCTTGACAGTCCGCCTGCCGATACAGGGGACGCGGGTTCGTGCCCCGGTCCGGGAAGATCCCACGTGCCGTGGAGCGGCTGGGCCCGTGAGCCATGGCCGTCTGAGCCTGCGCGTCCGGAGCCTGTGCTCTGCAACGGGAGAGGCCACGACGGTGAGAGGCCCGCGTACCGCAAAAAAAAAAAAAAAAAAAAGTTTAAAGAAACACTTTATTGCTGAAAATGCTAACCCTTATCTGAGTCTTCAGCGAGCCCTAGCAGTCACATCAAAGATCACTGATCCCAGATCACCGTAATGTATAAAATCATGAAAAAGCTTGAAATATCACAAGAATTACCAAAATGTGACACAGAGACAGGAAGTGAGCAAATGCTGTTGGAAGAATGGTGCCGACAGACTTGCTCGATGCCACAAACTTTCAATTTGTAAAAAAAAAAAAGCAATATTTGCAGAGTGTAACAAATCGAAGTGCAATAAAACGAGGTCTGCCTGTGTTATAAAACTTTCATTAAACTCGAATAATACCTCCAAGTAGTGTAGAGAAAGAATGTCTCTGGATGTGAAACTAGTAAGTAAGTTGTCCTCTCTGGGCCTCAGTTCACCCCTCTATACAAGAACTGAGTTAAAAAGTAAACCACCTCCTACATGCCCTGCAATTCTAACATTCCTTAAGGTTACTCTGTGACCCATTTTCTGGGGCATGAGTTTCAAAAGCAGAATTTTCTGACTGGGAAGTAAGTACCCAACTACATTCTCCAGAATGCTGACCTTTCTAGCAAATTTGGGAAGTACGCACAAAATCTCAAAGTATTACTTTTACCATAGGAAATAACAGTCTTAAAACTTGCGACACTGAATTCACCTTTGTGCTTTGTGGTCCCATTCCGGTAGAAAGGGTCTAATTCTATTTAATGTTCTTGTTTTACTCACTTAGCAAGCAATTTGGAATTTAAAGTTTCTAGTTTCAAACTGAAACCCACAAGCCCACCTTCTAAGAAAACTAGAGGCCACGAAAGAATGACGATCTCCTTGCCCTTAGATGTAGGCAAGCGGCTCTTTAGCAGTTATTTCTAGTAGTAGGAGAATCTGGCTTCACATGGGAGTCTAGGCTGGCCTTTCAGATGACAGACAGTAATTTCAAGAACTCGTATATACCCAACTACTACTTACAGCGGGTCGGTTTCCAAAAGCAGCATAAAAGGGTTCTGTATTTGGAGAAAACAAGTTTTTGATGTCTGTCAAACACTGGACTTTAAACTTCTCTGGCTTCTTTTCGATCACTTCTCTGTTAAAACAAATAAATAACGGCTCAGCACGAGAGCATCAGCTTCATTAGCATCAACCTACTTTTAACCGTCAAAGGTGCTGGGATACTAAGAGCGCTTTCTTTCGTATCTTCAGAAGTTAAATATGCGTAAGTCGGTTAAGCCATCCCAGAGAAGCGCTAGACAGAAAGTGAATCCGTACTTTCAAGTCTTCCCACAAGGAAAACACCCCAGACAAGTGATTTTGACAAAGACCTCCACCAGTCATCCAAGGAACAAAGAATTCCAGGGCACAGAGGAAGAGAAAACCTCTCCAGACTCACTTCACGAGGCCAGCATGACCTCAAAAACTAAACCGAAAGAGGTAGTAAAGTATGGGGAAAGTGTGGGCCAATCTCACTTGGGAACACCAGTGCAAAAATTCTAAATGAGTTAAAAACGAATGGATCAAGAAGATGCGGCACATATACACACAATGGAATATTACTCAGCCATAAAAAGAAACGAAATTGAGCTATTTGTAATGAGGTGGATGGACCTAGAATCTGTCATACAGAGTGAAGTAAGTCAGAAAGAGAAAGACAAATACCGTATGCTAACACATATATATGGAATTTAGGGAAAAAAATGTCACGAAGAACCTAGGGGTAAGACAGGAATAAAGACACAGACCTACTGGAGAACGACTTGAGGATATGGGGGGGGGAGGGGTAAGCTGGGACAAAGTGAGAGAGAGGCATGGACATGTATACACTAACAAACGTAAGGTAGATAGCTAGTGGGAAGCAGCCGCATAGCACAGCGAGATCAGCTCAGTGCTTTATGACCGCCTGGAGGGGTGGGATAGGGAGGGTGGGAGGGAGGGAGACACAAGAGGGAAGAGATATGGGAACATATGTATATGTATAACTGATTCACTTTGTTATAAAGCAGAAACTAACACACCACTGTAAAGCAATTATACCCCAATAGAGATGTTAAAAAAAAAAAAACTTTATTGCAATATATTAGCGAAGACCTAAATAAATGAAGAAATATACCATACAATTGAATTGGAATATTCAATATTATGAGATATCAATTCTCCATTGGTCTACAGATTCACTGTCATTTCAGTTAAACTCTCACCAGGTTGCTGTCTGCATGTTTTTATAGAATGTGACTCAAATTGCTATAGGGAGGAACGAAGGCCAGAAACGGAGGCATACATTTACGGGCTTTCAATTTATGACCACAACAAGTCAAAGCAGAGAAGAAGGGCACTCTTTTCAGCAAATGGTGCTGAGACAACTGAATATCCATACAGGCAAAAAGAAAAAGAAAATGGACCCCTAGTGCACTCTATATACAAAAATCAATTCCTGGTGAATTACAGACCTCAATGTGAAAGGCAACACCTTTAGGTAAAATATAGGAGACTTTCCTCAGGCCCACAGTCAGGGAAGGCTTTGTCAACACACAGAGAGAACAAAACTACCGGGGAAATGATCTGTTCAACTAAAGGCAACTCAGATTTATGTTCTTCAAAAGCCATAAACTGGGGAAAGGTATTTGTAGCGCTCGTAACAAAGGCTACGTGTGCACAGTCTATAACACTCTTACAAATCAAAAGGAAGATAAGGGAAAGACGTGAACAGACACTTCACAGAAGATGAAGCCCACACGGCCAATAAACGCGTGAAAAGAGACATTTCTTACCCACCAGAGTAGCAAAAATGTAAACGGCTGACAACACATAGGTAAGAAAGTAGAGCCGATGGAAGGAACACTTCGCACTGTTTGCTTCTGGTGTACAAACTGGTTCAACTACTTTGGACAACAGTTTGCAACGGCCAAAGAAGACCACACATGTGCATGCTCTGTGGCCCAGCAATCCTGCTCCTGGGGGTATACCCTGGAGTACACTGCACAGGTGCCCCCAGAGGACACACACAGGCAGCACTGCACCTGAGAGCAGAAAACCGCAAGTGGCTCAAGCACCCACCAACAGCAGAAAAGATAAGCGGGCTGTGGTGGAGTCTAACAACGGGACCTACACAGAAGCAAAGAGGAGCCAGTTACAGCGACTCTCAACAATCCTGGGAACGTCACGTTGAGCAGTAAAAGTGAGTTCCGGAAGAACATATGATTCATTTACATAAAGTTCACAAATGTGCACAATTCAACATACTGGTTAGGATCACACATACACGTGCTAACTATTTAGAGGAGCAGGGAATGACTAACGCAAAATCCAGGGATAGCAGTTACTATTACGGCTCGGAGGGTGGAGTGAGAGCACATCCTCTCGCTTTATCTCGGTCGTGGGCAGGCTGGTGTTCACTGTCTGATTATTGGATGATCTCAAGGGTCCCTTTCAGCTTGCGTATATTACAGAGATACTGCATATTTATCTATCTATCTATCTATCTATCTATCTATCGACAGATGCCTTGAATATATTTTTTAAACTATTCTTCCGTGCCTCAACAAATCGTAATTTAGATGATGCTAATGCTGATGAGCCCCAAACTGAGTGTCAGAAGGCCCAGGGGCTGGTCCTGGCTCTGCATGGACTTCTATGGACTCCAGAACCCTCCTTAGCACTAAAAGGGCCTTACAGTCTACATCTCAGGACTCTTATACAGAGACACATGAGTGACTGTATGATTATAAGTCTCAAACTTCAATCCACTGCTTTGAGAGCAGCTCGGGACACTGCCCTGGGCCCCCAGCTCCAGGGAGGCCGCTGCTTTCCTGTCCCCCACCAGGAGGCCAGACTTAGTTTGGCTTGGCTGCCCTGAATGCGGGCATGAAAGGGAAGGGGAGAGGGTCATCAGAAATGGGCTGGTGTTCAACACCCACTTATGATAAAAACTCTCCAGAAAGTAGGCATAGAGGGAGCTTACCTCAACATAATAAAGGCCATATATGACAAACCCATAGCCAACAGCGTTCTCAATGGTGAAAAACTGAAACCATTTCCTCTAAAATCAGGAACAAGACAAGGATGCCCACTCTCACCACTGTTATTCAAGAGAGTTTTGGAAGTTTTAGCCACAGCAATCAGAGAATAAAAAGAAATAAAAGGAATTCAAATCGGAAAAGAAGAGGTAAAGCTGTCACTGTTTGCAGATGATGTGATACTATACACAGAGAATCCTAAAGATGCTACCAGAAAACTACTAGAGCTAATCAATGAATTTGGTAAAGTTGCGGGATACAAAATTAATGCACAGAAATCTCTTGCATTCCTAGACACTAATGATGAAAAATCTGAAAGGGAAATTAAGGAAACACCTCCATTTACCACTGAAACAAAAAGAATAAAATACCTAGGAATAAACCTACCCAAGGAGACAGAAGACCTGTATGCAGGAAACTATAAGACACTGATGATAGAAATTAAAGATGATACAAACAGATGGAGAGATAAACCATGTTCTTGGATTGGAAGAATCAACCTTGACAAAATGACTATACTACCCAAAGCAATCTACAGATTCAATGCAATCCCTATGAAACCACCAATGGCATTTTTACAGAACTGGAACAAAAATTTTCACAATTTGTATGGAAACACAAAAGACCCCAAAGAGCCAAAGCAATCTTGAGAAAGAAAAACGGAGCTGGAGGAATTAGGCTCCCGGAATTCAGACTATACTACAAAGCTACAGTAATCAAGACAGTATGGTACTGGCACAAAAAAACAGAAATATACATCAATGGAACAGGATGGAAAGCCCAGAGATAGACCCACACACATATGGTCACCTTATCTTTGATAAAGGAGGCAAGAATATACAATGGAGAAAAGACAGCCTCTTCAATAAGTGGTTCTGGGAAAACTGGACAGCTACATGTAAAAGAATGAAATGAGAACACTCCCTAACACCATACACAAAAATAAGCTCAAAATGGATTAAAGACCTAAATGTAAGGCCAGACACTATCAAACTTTTAGAGGAAAACATAGGCAGAAAGAACACTCTATGACATAAATCACAGCAAGATCCTTTTAGACCCACCTCCTAGAGGAGAAACGGAAATAAAAACAAAAACAAACAAATGGGACCTAATGAAATTTAAAAGCTTTTGCACAGCAAAGGAAACCATAAACAAGACAAGAAGACAACCCTCAGAATGGGAGAAGATATTTGCAAACAAAGCAACTGACAAAGGATTAATCTCCAAAATATACAAGCGGCTCGTGCAGCTCAATATCATAAAAACAAAAAACCCAATCCAAAAATGGGCAGAAGACCTAAACAAACATTTCTCCGAAGAAGATATACAGATAGCCAACAAACACATGCAAGGATGCTCAACATCACTAATCATTAGAGAAATGCAAATCCAAACTACAATGAGGTATTACCTCACACCAGGCAGGATGGTCATCATCAAAAAATCTACAAACAATAAATGCTGGAGAGGGTGTGGAGAAAAGGGAACCCTCCTGCACTGTTGGTGGGAATGCAAATTGATACAGTCACTGTGGAGAACAGTATGGAGGTTCCTTAAAGAACTAAAAATAGAACTACCATACAACCCAGCAATCCTACTACTGGGCATATACCCTGAGAAAACCATAATTCAAAAAGAGTCATGTACCACAATGTTCACTGCAGCACTATCTACAATAGTCAGGACACGGAAGCAACCTAAGTGTCCATCGACAGATGATGTGTGCTAACACATATGTATGGAATTAAAAAAAAAGCTTCTGATGAACCTAAGGTCAGGACAGGAATAAAGACGCAGACGTAGAGAATGGACTCGAGGACACGGGGACAGGGAAGGGTAAGCTGCGACCAAGTAAGGGCGTAGCACGGACATATGTATGCTACCAAATGTAAAATAGACAGCTAGTGGGAAGCAGCTGAATCACAAGGGGAGATCAGCTCAGTGCTCTGTGACCAACTAGAGGGGTGGGATAGGGAGGGTGGGAGGGAGGGAGACGCAAGAAGGAGGGCATATGGGGATATATGTATACGTATAGCTGATTCACTTGGTTATACAGCAGAAACTAACAGACCATTGTAAAGCAATTACAGTCCCATAAAGATGTTAAAAATAAATATATAAATATTTTTAAAAATAACCAATGAAAGAAAAGAACTGGGCTGGTGGTCTATAAAAATAAACGGTGTGACCAGGACTCCTCGTTAAGGGAGGTCTCAGGCCAGGCAGGTGGTGATGGTGGCTGGTAGAGGGGCCACTGGACCCAGCCGAGGTCCCCGATTGGACGGGGAAAGCACAGATAAGAGTCCCAGAGTCACTAAGACTCAGGCCAGCGATGCAGGGAGAGGGGCAGCTCCCCACGAAGGAGGGCAGCACGTGTTAAGGCTCAGAGCAGAGACCATCTCTCTGGACAACGGAGACAGCTCAGCACGACTGCATCCCAGAACCCGGAGAGAATGAGACGGGAGAGGAGGACAAGGCGGGTGGTGAAGAGCCCGTGATGCCGAGCTCGTGGCCTCGGGCTTTCTCCCGAGGGCCGTGATGAGCCAGCGAAGGATGCTGATGGGTGACGAGGCCAGACCCGCACTTGAGGCTGAATCTCCGGGGCCCAGCACGGAGCAGGGGTGTCGGCTGGGAGGACGAGTAAAGCAGCTATTCTGGCAAAACCTCTGGTGAGCGGGAGAGGGGTCCCGAGCCGGCCCAGCGGTGCGGGGTGGGGGGCGGGCAGGCTGAGCCCTCACCTGTGCAAGGCGGAGAAGAGGCTACTGGGGCTGAGGAGCAGCGGCCCCTGGGGCAGCACCGTGCCCCGCTCGTTGACCCAGTGCAGGTAGCCCCGCGTCATGTCCGCCATCCCGATGGCCCGTGCGGAGCAGTAGAGAAACTTGTACCCGTTTCTGGAAAAGAGACGAAACGTTCCCGCTTAACAGCATCACACGATGGAGCCATCTCGCGTGCACAAACCCTGATCTGTATGTTTCAGGAGGAAGGGCGCTGCTCTAATTCCCAAGCAAAAGGCCGCGTTCTATAAAATCTTAATGGAGAAAGAAGCCTGAACGCCTTTCCCTGCCGTTTGCTAAAGGACCCTCACGGCCTCACTCGGTTTAATCCTCACGGGAACCTTGTTCAGTAGGTGTCTTCCTCTCGCTTTACAGTTAGGGAAACTGAGGCCGGAGGCATCAAACTGTCCAACTTAGCTGCACCCGGACCATTCATACATCTCCATCTGGCTGTTCAGCTGTATCCTTTATAATACCCTGATAACATAGACCGGTGAATGCATTTCCCCAAGTCCTATGAGCCGTCATCAAACCTGGGGAGGGCATGTGGGAACCCTCACTTTGTAGCCGAGTCAGGCAGAAGTGTGGGTAAGCTGAGGACCTACCACTTACGACTGGTGTCTGAATTTGGGGCGGCCTTGCGGGAATGAGCCCTTAACCCGTGGGGTCTGCACTAACTAGGTAGTTGGTGTCAGAATTAAACTACTGGACACCCAGTTGGTGTCTGAAGAGAGCTTGGAAATTGTGAAATGTGTGAAACCCCCACACATCTGGTGTCGGAAGTGTCGCGAGTGAAGAAACAGATCACAGGAGGGTTCTTCTGTTAAACACAACTTTATTACTTCAGGAGAACTACATGTCCCTTTTTTCGAACTGCTGAAAATTTAGGAGTCCGAAATGAGATGTTGTGCTACAAATATAAAATATATGCCAGATTTCAAGGCCTTACTATAAAGACAGAATATGAGATACCACCCATTCAGAGTTTTGATATCGAGTACACGATTAAATGGTAGTATTTTAATATACTGGATTAAATACATGAAAAAAAATGTTTAACCCCCATCTGTATACTGATGTCTCTAAACTTTACATTCGTAGCCCAGACCCCTCTCTTAAGCTCCAGAGCAATACACTCAGCGGCACACCTCACATTACCCATCAGATACCCACGAGTAGTACCTCAAACGCTTCCAGGCACCCCTGGAAGCCCAGGGGTGGAGCCCACATCTCAGGGCCCCCCCCCCGGTTTCTATCCCCACCGCAACCCATCGGCAAGCCCGCTCAATCCCACCCGTAACACCATGAACCCCGTGCTGCCCCTCAGTCCCCCCGCCCCCGCCAGCAGGACCTCTGACCTCTATTCCTGCAACAGCATCAATCATCTCCCTGCCCCCTGCCGAGCCTCCACAGAGAAAGAAAACTTAATACTCAACTCTCCAAAGCCTTGCCAGTTCTCTCAGACATAATCCAAATTCCTCGCTGGGACCCGCAAAGCCACTGAGACCTGGTCCCCGCCTTTCTCTCCAGCCCCATCCTCTCCCTGGCACAGGGCTGGACACCAGGTGTCCTCACCGGTCCTCGCACTCGCCACACCCCTTCCTGAACCTGCCGTTCCTGCTGCCTGCACACTGTTCCCCTAGACCTCCGGGCTCACCTGCCCCCACACCTCATCGAGACCTGCTCAGACAACACCTCCTCGGCGGGCCCTCCCTCGTCCGCCTAGCTAATAAAACACACCCTCCCTCACCCTCACCCCAGGCACTAAGCCCTCGCTCTGCTTTTTTCCTCATGCACCCCCGGTCACTAATATTACACGGCAGCCCCTTGTTTGACTGTGTCTCATTAATCCATGAGGTCCCTGAGGGTGGGGACCTTGTCTCATTCCTCGCTGTTAACTCCAGCGCCAAAAACAGTGCTTGGCAAGTAGCAGACACTTTGTAAATCTTTGCTGATGGGTAAATACAAACTACCCGCTTCCTATCCGACCTACTGCTCCACCGTGAATACCTCGTGCTGGCCAAAGGACTTGTCTTGAGATTTGCCTAATAATATGTTCTTTAAAACCAAGAAACAGGAACGTGCTGGGACGAAGAGAATCTAGAAATACCAGGTTGTCTGGAATACAGGGATGCATCTGAGAATCAAGCAAGCATTTTAATGAAACATCTTTGTATCTGAGCTAATTAACGCAATCTTTTTTTTTAAAATCACTATTTCTGTATATAGCTCTTCACATCCAAGTCCTAAAAGCTGCCACCTGCAGGGATCTGAGACGCTAATTTTATTTAAGGCTTGGTTTGCAAATATGCTTCACGGCTTGCCCCCGCCACTGGCTGTCCTCACCACACAAGTGTTCTGCTTCAAAGGCCATTACTAAACGTAGCTGGAAAAGCAGCTCGAGGATGTCCTAACGGGAGAAATGCCTGTTGGTGGCAGCAGGGATCACCTCTCCAGAGCCTTCACTCCCGTGAAAGAAAGCTGTGTGAAATGCCAGTTGTTCCCATCAGTCACTCAGGTGGCAGAGAGTCACCAGAAAGCTTACTCTCAACGGTACCCCTCGTGGATAAGACCCGTCGCTCAGAAGGGCAGCCAGTAGCAGGATACAGCAGGCATACCCACCGGGCACTCCCGAGCCAGGCTGGGCTGGGCGTGCTCAGGGGCCCAGCACAGCCCTTCCCTGCAGGAGTAGAGTGTACTGCGGGACCAACTATAATGGAAACAGGACACGGGATGGAGCAAGGTGGCCACGAGGGACCCCAGGGCAGGAAGGACAGCCCTGCCTGAAGAGGTACCAGTGAACAGAGGTGCAACACACACACGTGGGTCACACTTATCCCTCCGACATCTCAGCAACTAGAACAGGGCTCTGGGGAAACGCCACAGACAAAAAGAAGGCATCATTCCATGGCCAGGCTTGGTACAAATGATTTTCTCCTTTCGTCCCAATCTCTACATCCCTCTTAGAGGCCTGGAGAGATACTGAAATAGGTTGGAAAGACTCCCTTTGGGTAACCTTCGACCTCTTCTACTTAACTTGCCAAGATAAGCTTCTATATTGGAGTTTCTCAATTACTAGTTGCCAATGACACGCCCCAGTCATGACAATCAAAGATGGCTCCAGACATCGCCACATACACCATGGGGGGCAAAACCGCCACTGAACGCCAATGATGTAGAGGAAAGGGAACTCAGTAGCCCTGTCTGCAGCCCTAGAGGAAGGGTACTCGCCTGCCACTTTAAGAAAGGAAAGCTCAGGGCCAAACTCAGGCTCCTTCTCAGCCCCGCCTCCACGGGCCCTGCTGTCTGGTGCCAGCCAACTTCCAGGTCACATAGGCCGGCGGCCCTCTGCACCGTGGACCCCCTGCACCGCGGGCCCCCTGCACCAGGGCCTCTGCACCACTGGCCCCCTGCGCCAGGGCCCCCTGCACCGCCGGCCCCCTGCACCGCGGGCCCCCTGCACCGCCAGCCCCCTTTCTGTGAGCGCTCCTCACCCCCACAAACCTGCCCATCTCTCAGCCCCTCCTCCCACTGCTACCTCCACCTGTGATGAGCCTTCCTCTCTTTCAAAACTCTGCTCATGGGCTTCCCTGGTGGCGCAGTGCTTGAGAGTCCGCCTGCCGATGCAGGAGACGCGGG
>NW_006784503.1:2019094-2021893 GCF_000442215.2 Lipotes vexillifer
GAGCGGCTGGGCCCGTGAGCCATGGCCGCTGGGCCTGCACGTCCGGAGCCTGTGCTCCGCAAATGGGAGAGGCCACAACAGTGAGAGGCCCGCATAACGCAAGGAAAAAAAAAAAAAAAAAAAAACTCTGCTCATCTAGTAAGGCTCAGCTCAGGTGCCACCTTCTCGCTGAAGCCTTCTTTGATTCCTCGCCCTTCCAATCAGAATTCATTTCTCCTTCACTGACGTCTGTAAAATCTGCGTCTCTCACTATGCCCCGCCCCAGTGCCTCGTTACGGCGCGTGCTGTAGGTGTCCTTCTTGGGGGTCACAGGCTGCCTGACGGGAGGGGCTGGCAGCACCCCCTAGCGCACCCAGAACAGAGCCCGGTGCCCAGCGGGTTTGCGGTCAGGCTCAGCGCATCCTCAGGGCTCTCACGGAGCCTTAGCTTGGAACAGCGCACGCAGGCTCGGGACTGACTTGAACCACCCGACCTAGCGGCGCAATGCTGCCAGCCTAGCAGGGACCGACCGAAGGGATGGTGGGATCCAGCTCCGCCCTTCAGGGATGAGGAAGCCAAAGCCGCGAGCAGGTCGGAAGGTCTGTGGTGGGCCGACGGCTACGGCCCCTAGGGCCCAGGTCCCCGACTCCCTCCCATTCGCCACCCCACCCTCTCCCTTCCTGGCAGACAGCGATGAAGCGATGACCTAGGAAGACCTGAGGTGACGGGAAGAAAGAACCGCTGTGGGCAGAAGAAGAAAGATGCTAATGAGTCTCTGCTAACGACCGGTCCCGTCTTCAGCATCTCGGCTTCAGACGACACGTGCCGCAGGCCACAGATGAACCAATTTATCTACGGAAACACAGGAAGCATTCCTCTCACTAAGTCATGGAGCCACCGATTTTCCGGTTACGTGAATATAAAAATATTTATCCAGGAAGGTAGGAAATTAGAGCAGTTTTTGTCCATACTTAGCCCCCCGCAAATCCCCACCGGCTCAATGATTCAGATATTTTAGGAAACGGTCCTGCTTTATTTTCCTTCTATTTATTGAACATGTATATTTGAATACGTGGCAGTTCCACATCTCTTGTATTTGTATCTGCCACAGCTCCTTTTAATCAATAACCAAGTCCGCTTTTTAAAATCAATAACCAAGCGAGCTTTATATCCTCTCCACGAACAAGGTGATGATCAACCTGACAGGTAATTTCTCATGGGCTGACTTATTCACACGAGTAATTACATTTGGCAAAAAATAAATACAATGGTCCTCATTTTCTGTTGTTTCCAGGCAAGTGGTCATCTGCAAGACTGGTTTTTCCATTAGAAAAATACTGCAGTGCGTAAAATTTGAGGGGTACCCAAATGCAAGGAAAGCAGCATCAGGAAAGAGTGATCAGTCCAAAACTCAATTAAACGGCCCCTTCTTCCTGGTACTCTGTCATGCGAAACATTTCTCTAAATATGTCTCTGGGTAATCACAAATATGACACCAACAGAAACGGCCACCCAGCCTTTGCCAGTTCTCAGTCAGTCCCTGCCCTTCTCCCAGCTGGGGCTGCCGAAGACTTGGAGGAGGTAGCGTGTGAGACGCTGCCTGGATGGGCATTCGCTCTAACCAGCTACGAAAGCCGACGCCACATCCAGCCTGGGCTAGAACTCTGGGATGGCACCAAGGCCACCAAGCCAGGCCGAGCCCTTGGGTATCAGGAAGCCTAGAGGAGGAGGACATAGGGCTGCCCGGGGCACCGATTCTGGCCTGGAGAGGCTTGGTGAGGATCACGGGGTCTGAGCCGGGCAATACAGGCTGAAAAACTGGGGGAGGCAAAAATCAGAGGTGAAGGCACGCCAAGCAGAAGCCACCATGTGAGCAAAGGTGGGAAGATGGGAAAACGACGGATACGGGGTGGGGAACAGTCAGACCGGATTCGAGCAGGAAGGTCTGCGGACAAGCAGCAGCAGATCAGGAACTAGCAGAAGCTGACCCGAAACCGCAGGGTTTGAGAGCCACGCTAAGGAGGCTGCCCTTGCTCCTGTACAGAGCCCCTGAAGGCGACGGCCGAGCTGGGGGACGGCCAGGACATCACCGGTCTAACCGTCCGGGTGCCACTGAGGACACACGTCAAACTCAGTGAACAAGTTAAGCGTCAAGCTCCTTCCTCTCAACCAAAATGAAAACACAACAAGCACTCTGTGATTCTCAGGTCCTCACCCACAGATCGGACTCATTCTAAATCAATCAATCGAACCAAAACAACGACCAGGCATTCTTTGGTAAGCTACGCAACTTTATTTTTCAAGAAGATACTTTTCTAGGAAAACCCAAGAGAGACACAAATCAAAACCAAAAAAAAAAAAGGCAAAACACAGTGCCTTTTTTTTTTTAACCTTACAGTATGAACAGGAGTAGCTTTATGTTCCAAAACCCAAAATGAATCAGGCTGTGAACTACTCTGTATCCTGACCCACAGGGGTTTCTTTCGACTAAAAATAGAGACAGTTTTCAGTGTCAGGCCAATCAAGGTAGCTCATCAGTGGATTAATCCTCCGAGGCAGAGAGTCAGCCGTGCGGAGGTGGCGGGGAAGGCCCTGAACACACCGCCTACAGGAGCGAGGCCGGGAGAACCTCTCAGGGGGCAGCTCGGGAATATCGACCAAACCTCTCCGTGTGCTCGGCCTTCCACCGGCAATTCCACTTCTGAGAATCCACCTTACAGCGGCCCTTGTGTAAGTGTCGTACCTTCTCTACTTATCTGTATGCTCGTTGTACATAATAAGGACTTTCTGTAAATGCTTATTGCATCACTATTGGAAAGA
>NW_006784503.1:2022164-2032507 GCF_000442215.2 Lipotes vexillifer
GAAAGAGTGAAAAAGTGGAAACGCCCTATCATGTTCACCAACAGAGGACTAGTTAAATACAGGATGGTTTATCCACAGCATGGAATTTTGTACTGCAGTTAAGAAGAACGAGGTAAACCTCACACATAATGAAACAGAAGGATCTTTCATTAAATAATGTGCACGTGGGGCGGGGGAACATGTAAATGAATTTTCAGTACACACGGAACCAAACCAGTCACAGTGGTTCCACTGGTAGAGAACGTATAATACTCGTAGCCGATAACTTGCAGCTTATCGGTAAGGCAGGAGAAAGATGTGACCTTTGTACTTTTATATTTCTCTCGTTTTTCCTATTTATTTTTTTCAAAGAAACATGTATTACTTTTAACGTTTCTTAAGGAAGACATCCAGAAAAGGAAAGTCAAATCAATGAGCTGGGCATCTAAGAAGTGAGAAGCTTTGAATCCACCAGGAGGAAAGGTCCTCCCAGGCACCTCGTGCCCCACCAACCCAAAATGTGAGGTCCAGCAGGCCAGAGACCATGTCTGCACCTCCCGGCTGTAACTAACTGGAGGACAGAGAGGTTTCACTTACGTGGGAGACTCTAGTCCACAGAGAGATGGACACAGTGGGACCGAGCACCTGCTGGTGGTGGTACAGGGATGGGGACCCCAAGGGCTCTGAACCCTGGAGACGAACCAGAGCAGAAGCACTGCACTTGGAGCTATAGGCTGACCAGGGCTTCAGTGAGTTCTGCCTCTTAGCAGCTATGGGAATTTGGACAAATTGTTTTAACCCTCTGAACCTAGAAATGATATTACTTGCTTCTCGGAACTACTGTAAGAGTTAAGTGAAGTGACAGATGTACCCGACACACGAGAGCAACTCAAGATCTTCCCTCCCACACTGATGTCCCAGGTACGGCCCCTCGGCAGAGCGCTCCCCGGACCAGGTGGGCAAGGTGTGCACTGCTGGCTGGCCCACAAAACCTGCTTGGAATCTGGACCTTTTCAGCCTAAAATAACTCCCTTGGTCTACATCAGAGACTACCATGTCCTCACCCGACTACCTGTGCCATTCCTCAGTATGAACTGAACCTCAAGCCCTCCCCTAAGGCTGCCACCGCCTTCCTCCTCTGTCAATTTGCAATTCCCCGGCCACTTCCTTTCTTGCCTTTTGGTACTGAATTCAGATCTGGAGTTGGCGGGCTTCACCACGCGCTCAGGACCCTCCCTGGTCAAGGGGCACCCGTCTTTGCAAGTCAGTCCGTCGGCAAAGGTTCTGCGTGCGGATTGCCGCAAGTACTTCGGCTGTGTACTTACTGGCTCACTTTATGGTACAGCTTGGCGATGCCCTGGTGGGTCCAATCCTTCCCAAGGGTGGGCAAAATGTGGCCAAGAGTATCTGATCTAAAAAAAAACAGAGACAGGAAAAATAAAGGTAAAAGGGCATCGCGAAAGGGGGGGAAAAAAAAAGTCATTCTGACTCATCGCACCATAAATGCTTCATTAAATATGCAAATGGGATGCACGACTTGCTCTCTGGACGGAAACCCCGAAACTGAGCAACAAAGCCAGGGAGCCACCGCCCCAGAGGGAGGCGACCCCCAATCCCCCACTGCAGCTGTTTAAATCAAGGAGCTATGGCTCCACGGGCGGCACCAACCGCCCCAGAAACTGAACTGCATGAGCTGCACGATGCCCCGGAAAGAGGAACTGACAGGCTGGCTCCAGGCCCCGGGGTCCCACGGCCCCGAGTCGGCGGGACCCACCTAGTGATGGTTCCATCGATGTCGGAGATGATAACCTTATCGTCCCAGTTCCACAAGTAGATGGTGCCTTCGCAGCGGCACGTGCCCTGGTACTGTGTGGTGACGCTGAAGACCACGTCGTTGGGTCCGTTCTTCAACTTCAGGCTTTTCTGAAAGATATGCACTCTGTGTCCACTGGAGGGCGAGGCTCAGAGAGACGGATATTCGGTTTCTGTTCCACGAGAAACTGGATCCAGATTTTGTTTTTTTCAAAGCACCGCCCTAGGCCACCGTACAGTTCTTTCCCTGTCTTGCTCTCGAGGAGGACTGGTCTTTCCAGGACTTGGGCAACCTGAACCCCAGGCCCCCTCGCAGGCCCCAGCGTAGCGCAGCTCACCCTCACCCACGCCCCCTGGGGTTTGTAAGTGACAGGTTCTGCGGGTCGCCGCAGGAAATCACAACTTCAGACTGGGATGCGCTTACTAGGCCACGGCTGAGTACGAAGGGCCATGGCCGGGGAGACGAATCTAAGTCAAGTGTGAAAATACGTTCCCCGAACCAGCCATGAGTACTAGTTAATACACGGACACAAACTGGAAGAAAGCAGTCGTCTCAGTTATCAGGTACATCTCACATCCAGAAGCCCAGAAGCTAGACCCCAGGAAATCACGCCGGATTCCGAAGGCAGAATCCCCTCTCAGCGGTTCTGAATCTCGGCACCGGGGCCCTCGAATACAAGCCAGCTGGGGGCAGGAGTCCAGATTGCCCCCAGTGGCACAGGGTGTCAGGCCTGACCGTTCTCTTTTCCCATCAGACACCATCACAACTAAGCCTGGCCCCCACGAACTCCTAGGAGAGCAGCAGAGCGCAGATACCTGCTCGCTGTCTGCTCCTGGGAAACAGGGTCCAGGGATTAAAACTGGTGGCACGGCTGCAGAGCAGAGGACACTGTGGCCAGGATGGCCCCCTGCTACCGGAAGCTCTCTGAATCCCATCACAAGCCCTCCTTTTCCCCCCAATTCAGGAGATGCGGTTGACTTAACAAACATCTCTGGAAAAGTGGAAACAGCCCTGCGAGATTTGGGCTCTCAGGCATTCACAGCTCAGGATAAATTCAGGCCTTCAGGCCGCCCTCCGCCAACACTTGCGGACAGGAGCCTCCAGGGCAGCGGCAGGGCCGGCACAGGGGCAGTGATGCTTTGGAGCCAGCCTGGACAGGAGCTGACGTGGGGCACAAACCGGAGGCACCAAAAGGGGGATGTGAGGTCGCAGGGGGGCGGCAGGCAGTTGGATAGAGAAGGTGCCAGAGCTGAAGCCGGAGTCAGAGCACGAGAGGGACGCCCGGATCATTGAACCCACTGAGTCCAGGTGGCCGTGGCTGGGCCAGTGCCCGCAGTGTGGTGGAGGGGGAGGACAGTGACACTCACCAGCTGCTCTGACGTGAGGCGCAGGGTCTTCTTGTAGCTAACGCTGGACAGCAGGGGGGCGCGGCTCGTGCTGGGCAGCCTGGCGGACGCGTGTTCCTCCTCACTGGAGGATGACTCATGCTTTATTCTGGAACACACAGTGATGTAACTGCCAATTAGGAAGCACATCTGGGTAGCCATTAAAAATGCATCAGGCCGGGGCTTCCCTGGTGGCGCAGTGGTTGAGGGTCCGCCTGCTGATGCGGGGGACACGGGTTCGTGCCCCGGTCCGGGAAGATCCCACATGCCGCGGAGCGGCTGGGCCCATGAGCCATGGCCGCTGAGCCTGCGTATTCGGAGCCTGTGCTCCGCAACGGGAGAGGCCACAGCAGTGAGAGGCCCGAATACCGAAAAAAAAAAAAAAAAAAAAAATCATCAGGCCGGACTCGATGACGGAGCCCATCGGGTGTCTCCCGGTGCTGTCTCTGGGTGGTCACTGACCAGACGCCGTCACTAACGCCATCCATGCGGCTCCTGCGTTATTCATCCGGGACTGCCTCTCCTCATTCACATCCCTGTCATCATCACTCTGCTTTAAACCAAGAGGCTCCCGTCCTGACCAGCAGGCTTAAGCTCCCTCCTGGCCTTGGAGGATGCTCACATTCTCTCTCTTGCCCTGTCCCAGGCCGCTGGCCAAGCACAGGAGCCCAAATTTTCTGCACGTCCAAGCTGATCAGTTCCCGGTACACACCACTCCAAACGCACAATCCCAGGTAACGAGGACACTCTAGGCCTTAAGAACAGGTGCCGGCGGAGCCAAGAACGGCCCCCCGATGCTCCCCTGGACCCCTAAGCAGGCTGCCCCAGGAGCAAGAGCCGTACCTTATTCACCTGCACAGAATCCAGCGCTCCGAGCGCTTCTGGACTTCTCCACGTGGTCAGGGCTGGGAGGTGCGGGTGGGAAGCAGGCTCATTTTCTTTAAATAGCTCAGATAAGGCATGTCAGCAATTAGCTGTTCCCTGGATTCAAATCCTGCTATGGCATAGTCCCCCAACCCAGCAGTACTAGACCTGCTTCCCGGGACCATTTTCTTTGAAAATGCCGTTAACGCCCTACAAAGTGCTACGTAGACGTTTCTTAGGCTAAATGGAAAAAGCTAGGCAGCCCCAGAGCAGGCCCCGCCCGACTCCTGGGATGCACATCCCCGCCCCCGCCCCCAGCCGCCAAGCTTCTGGCTCAGCGCATCCCTTTATGCAAGACAGGCACACGGGGGCTCCACCTTAGCTTTGCATCTCAGTGAACTCCTGCCCCCTCGCCCTCCCCTCCCTTCTACCAGGAAATGATTGGGTATTTCCTCTGCAGCCTGTTGCTTTCTTGCCCCATGTGCTCGTTCCAGAAGCAGTTCCTACAATCCGATACTGCCCCGCACTAGGGCAGACAAGAGGGAAGACCCCATTACACGGCACCCCGCTTCTGTGTTCTTTCTACTGGCTCCTTCCACGTCCAGAATGAGCCGCCCCTCCCCAGGTCCCTGCTCCCGGGGCCCTACGAGGGGCGGCCTGTGGGCTGCAAGCTGATGGACTGGAGCTCATGCCACTGATGCCTCTAGGCACCATGCCAGGCGTGGAGGACAGAGCAAGCAGCCTGGCCCCTGCGCTCCCCGGGGCTTTCTGTCTGAACAATCACAACAGAGCTGGACAAGTGCTATGCTAAGAAGGCAGAGGACATCTGAGAGCAGCCGGACGAGGGGTCCAGGAGCTACACAGAACAATCTGGGCTGGAGTCACAGACTTGGCCATCAAGGGGACACAGCCCTGGTGCACGAGCCGTGGGGACAGGTAACTATGTCCAAGGAGAAAGAGCACGTAGCCTAGAACGCCGGTTGGTCCACGGCGGGGTTAAGCTACAACTGGATGAATGAATCTACACCTGTGACGCTGGGGGCCGGTTCTAGGTAGAGTGGAGACCTGAGAAGCCTGGGTTTGAACCCCAGGAACTTCAGGCTGTGTTATCCTACTCAGACTATTTTCTTTCAGACTAGATTTCCTCATCTTAAAGTGCAGGGGAGCAAACGGCATCCCACCG
Source organism: Lipotes vexillifer (assembly GCF_000442215.2). Classification (NCBI taxonomy): domain Eukaryota; kingdom Metazoa; phylum Chordata; class Mammalia; order Artiodactyla; family Lipotidae; genus Lipotes; species Lipotes vexillifer. The sequence continues at coordinate 2,027,389 of NW_006784503.1, forward strand.
ACCACGAGATCCCGGAGGCCGGCAGGTACGAGACAGAAAGAAAGGGACCGGGAAACAGGCGTCCCAGGAAAGGCCTCACAACCACAGGATTCCTCTCTGGGCCTCGGTGGCTCATCTGTAAAATGACACAAAAGTCCCTTCCCCTTCCGACCCCTGCCGATCCTACAAACAACGCTGATCCTTTTCAACCAACGACCTAGAGGCTGGTTTTCAGACAGACGGGTACACGTGGTCCTGGAGCCAAGCGGCCTGACCAGTGCCTGGATGGGAACCCAGGAGATGAAGCTACAGGCCCCTCATTGAATTGGAAAATGTTTACGTTCCACGCAAACAGTTTGGTGGGAAATGAGATCCAAATGTGAACTAAAGCTCTCAGTGGCAACAGATTGATGTAAGCCTCTGCTGGTGGGATGCGGAAGCAAGGCAGAAGAGCTCTCATCTCCATCTGCTGCTTTAAAACAAAAACCAAAACCCCTACATCGGTGCAGCATGCCACGTTTGAGGGAGGGCGGAAAGGAAAACACAGATACGGAAACTGCAATGGGAGCTGTACACCTCAGCTGGCGGTGCCGGCTTAGGGCGAGGGCACGGTCATCTGTGGACCTGTCCACCCCCTTCCCCACTCCTGCAACAGTCCTTAATGTCACTGGCTTCGCGGCGTCTGCAAGGAGCGACGGAACGAAACAAAAGGGCTGATCTCACTCGAGTGTCTGTGTTCAGCCAAGGAGCTGTGAACGACGTTGAAGTTCACACTTGTCAGTGTTCAGTTTTTGATGGTATTTTAATGACTTGCACGGTGACAAGCTGTTTGCTCAATTATGAGACTTCAGGGACTGTTCTGTCAATCACAAGTCTGTCAATTAGGAAAGCACTCCGACACTTTTTTTCAGTCAACTGCATGAATCTAATTAGGGGACTAGGATGCCGGTAAAAATGAAAAGATGTACACTGCTCAGGAGACTTTACACGAAGACTTTTCAGAGCCTCGAATCCTTTTCGCAAGAGTCAATTCTTCGTGTTTCAGGTTTCGTAAAAAAATGTAGCCTGACTAACTAACTCAGAGTGGCCAACAGTCAAACTCTTTCTGTCTAAGAGGGCAGAGCGTTTCTGTCAACATCTGAATAGGATCATATCAGATACTCAGAAAATCCAAAGCGCTTCAGATGGACTGTGTCAGCCGATGTTCCAGCTCAGGAAGAGCTGCAGGAGCGCCCTGCTGCCGCCTCCACCCTCGGCCCACCGGGTGGCCTCTGGGAGCGGTCACGCGGCTGGAAGGGAGGAGGCCACACAGCCCGAACCAGCCACCGTCGTGTTCTGTCCCTCTTAAACTTCTCCGAGCCCCTGGCCAGCCTTCCCCAGGTCTCAGACTGGCATATCGCAGGGCGGACTTGGAGGACATCCTGTGTTTGGCCCATCTTGTGGAGCATAATTTTAAACACTTGCAACTGCACGGTTAAGGTGAGCCTGTGTCTTCCAGGCCACCACAGAGCCACCCACCCTCCTGACCGCAGGCACAGCCCATGTGGCCTTGTTGGGTTTTACGTTCTGCGCCTCCTTTCTCATGAGGCTGCCGTGAGGATTAGATGAGCCAACACCTGCGGTGTGGGGGTCAGTGTTGTGCCCATTTCACAGATGAAGGAGGAAACACCGAGGGGCTGATGAATTCGCCAAAGATCACAGAGAAGAGTGACAAAGTCCCAGCTCACGCTGCCTCTTCTGCTTGGAAATTACTGCAGGTCACAGAGGGTCTCAAAAAGAGCCCCAGGAGAGCAGGGTATTTCCAGTGCAGCCAAACTGCTGGTTTAAACTGCTCAGGACAGAAGGGTGGCATCTTTGCTTGTGTCTCCCTCCCTGGCTGCTCTGGGAACGGACAGCACACTAGTTCCTTCCCTCAGATACGGAAAGGAGTTTACCCAAAGCCAGGACTCCAAGCCGGATCTGCCTGACTCCAAAGTCTGCCGTGCACACCCTGCTGCTTCAAACACCTACTTACCGAAAACCCACTGCCTTCTATCCTAGCGGCCTCCTACACCCCCTCAGGACTGCGCATTTTTAGCCCAAGCTCCACCTGCCTTCTCCCCTCCAAGCTCACTCAAGGTACACTCAAAATTCCAGGTCGGGAAGGTATCCAGATAACCGTGCTGGAAAGCCCCTCCCCAGAGAATGAGCCAGAGATGGAGAGTGAAGATTGGAAACACAAGCTCTTCAACTCTGCTCCCTCGTCCAGGGCAGACGGGCAGGGGGGCAGGCGGGAAGGAACAGCGCCAGGACACCAGCAGGGGGAACAGAAAGGGTGTCCTGTGATAGCATCCCCGCCGAGAGCCGGCCCTGCCATGCAGAGTTGTATCAGGTCCTGCACGCTCTGCTCCACAGAGGACGAGAAAGAAAGCAGACTGTTTCCTACGTGACACCTACATGAGTTTCTATTTCCAACAATGAGTTCTAGAAATAAAATAGTTTAAGATACAGAGCTATGGCCAGGAATCCAAGGACTTGAAATCTAAGCCCGCCTCCCCTATGAAACAACAATATACTGGAAAAATCTCATCAGTTCAGTAATAGCACATTTAAGACATGCCTGCTCTGGGTCAGCCACTGGCTTGGCCTCTAAGCTATAAAGAGGATAGAGGGCTTCCCTGGTGACGCAGTGGTTGAGAATCTGCCTGCCAATGCAGGGGACACGGGTTCGAGCCCCGGTCTGGGAGGATCCCACATGCCGCGGAGCAACTGGGCCCGTGAGCCACAACTACTGAGCCTGCGCGTCTGGAGGCTGTGCTCCGCAACCAGAGAGGCCGGGATAGTGAGAGGCCCGCGCACCGTGATGAAGAGTGGCCCCCGCTCGCCGCAGCTAGAGAAAGCCCTCGCGCAGAAACGAAGACCCAACACAGCCATAAATAAATAAATAAATAAAATTTAAAAAAAAAAAAAAAAAAAAAAGGATAGAGATATGCATCTTGCCCTCAGTGAACATGTTAGCATTTTCTGCCTGCTAAATAAGAAACGCTACCCTGGGTTTCTCAAGCACAGGAATACCAGAAGGGTGAGGTCATATGTAAAAGGTGTTATACTAGCTCGGATCACTCAGCATCAATATGCAATAACCCCGTCGAATTAGTGGGTGATGGCATGGCCCTCACAGTAGTTACCCTCAAATCCCGTACAAGTAGGTTACCCTGAAGACAAAACATGACTCATATGGATCTGTATTATCAAAATCTAAGGTCTCCTGTAACAAGTTAACGTGAATCCCTATCAATACTTAGAAACGTATCAGTGTTAAGTCCTGGTAAGTGTTTAAACTATAGAGAAAGGCAAGCTCCCTCAGAAGGGCAACTTGTTTTCATGCCACTGTTAACGCTGCTGTTCAACCTCATCATCATCATTTACCACCACTGCTACCACCTTCTGTAAACTGAGGGCTAGCACATGCCAAGAGCACGAGGGGTGCTCGTTACATCATCTCATGCACGCCTCACATTTACTTTGGAAATTCGGTATCTAAGGAGCAAGCGCTTCCACCTGATTCTTGGGAACAACAATTTGAGTAAATTGCTCTAGGTCATCGAGTAAAGGACAGAGCCAGGTCTGCAACCCAGGTCCGTCCGGGTCCAAGGCCTGGGCTACTCGGTGAACCCTATCAGCATCTGTGCCTTGACTCTAGACACGGAAAGGAGCCGCAACACCCCAAGGTGACTTGGCACTGTACCTGGTGGCCATGCCCAGCTGTGACGGCTGCTCCCCAGTGCTGTGGCTCTTTCCTGCCAGGCACTGCTCTGGCTTACTTTCCTAGAGAAGAAGACAAAGAATCATGAACACACCGAAGGGAAACCACCCACACAACCACTGGCATTCTATGACGGGCTCCCCAAAGTCCAGAGCAGGGCCCCAACGCCCTCCCCAACGGCACGCCCCCACAGGGATGGTGGGTCCTAGTTACTCCTTTGCTTAGCCGTCTACAATTAAGCTGAGAAGTATTTTTGACAAAAATAAGTCTGTTTTCCATAAGTATTCTTGGCACCAAACCAAACTTCACAATCACTGTAGCTTATGCAAATGCTTTATCAAGGGCTGCTTGGATACGCGAGGGCTTTCAAAATATTTTCTTATAATTGCTGATAGAAATGCCTGAAAATATTTTCACACCATATTTTGCCTGAGAAAAACATGGGCGCATTCTCTTTCTCAATACCGCCTGCTCTTAATAGAAGATGCTCCTTTGATGTACTGCAAAGAGCTTTGGCATTCTGAGAGCTCTGGGCCCAGTCCTGCTTCCCTGGCTCAGGAACCTCGGGCAAGTCATGCACCCTTCTGGAGCCTCGTTTCCTCACCAGCAACACAGGGATGATGACATGCCTCTCCTAATGCTGCCATGAGGACCACGGAGATGCTGCAAATAAACACAGAGCCTGGCCCACAGCAGGCAAGGGAGGGGGAGAGCATCCACTGGCCCCACAGGCGTCACAGGAAGTCATCACAGGCCAGACAGGTGTGTCAAAGGGCACAGAATTTACAATCAAATTTCATGATCTGTGCTCATTTGCTCAGGAGGTAGAGATTGATGTTTTTAAAATGAATAAAGAAGATGAGTGATAGAAACAGTGTAACAGGGTGACGAGCTTAACATTTGATGGGGACAAGCTATTTTCAAATATTCTTTAGCTTTTTATAAGCACACAAATAATTAATGCGACAACAGGCCCAGTAATGTTTAATTTATCTGTTGAGGCAGGTAACTTAGCCGCCACTATTAACAATTCTTTATTAGACCAGCACAAAAATGTGTATCTATCTGAAATATATTTCAGGTTTTTAAGAGATTTCATAACTCTTCCTTATCGCATGCCGCATTCTCCTCAGTTCCAACTAATGAAACTCTGGACGCTCTGCAAAAATAGGTCTCTGAAATAGCCGCCTTCTTAAATTCTCGAACATTCTGCTCTCCGGTAAGAGGATCAGAAAGGCCCCTTACACCTTAAGTCTCCTAAAGTAAAGCGCGTGCTTGCTCTACCGTGTTTATACCCCTTGGAGATAATGGGACAGTCAGTAAATCTCAGGTATGCCAACAGAAAATGCCCACGAACAGTTTTATCTTGATGAAACCCTCCCAACAGACTCTTTC
>NW_006784503.1:2032692-2034667 GCF_000442215.2 Lipotes vexillifer
CTTTCCCTTTGAACTAATGAAATAAACAAACTGAGCTCCTGCGATTTCTTTTACTCTTATAATAACCAACTTGACCGCTGCCCTTGGGGTTTCTTCACACTAGATTCCAAAAGTATAATCAGCATTCCCTCAAACATCTGCCGAACCCCTGCTCTGGGTCCCAAAACGGGTGCTCGGGAGAACACAGGGATCCAAGCCACGAGCACGTGTGGTCTCTGCCTTCATGGAGTTTAGGGTCCGGAGGGGACACAGGGATGCTAATCAAATAGTCGTACTAATCGGTGTATAATTATAAACGATGAGAAAACCTGTGAAGGAAAAGTTCACAGGCACGGTTAGGAGAGCAGAGAACAGCAGACTAGACTAACCTGCCCAGAAAGGGCCGTTTGAGATGCTAGTTAATTAAGTGAAGGGTGACAGGGGTCCTAAGAACACTAGGCAGAGAAATAACACGTGCAAGAGTCCTGGGGTAGAATGTACTTTCAGCCAGGGACGCCGAAGCACAGAGGGCAGGGGGAGAATGGCAAAAGGTGAGGCTCTACAGAGGCAGGGGCCAGGATACACAAGTCCTGTAGACCATGCTAGGGGTACTGGTCTTAATTACAAGAGCGCTGGGAAACCACGGAAAGCTTTTAAACAGGGAGAAATATAAATGGGGCCATTATACTACATAGACCAATGCCAACTGCAGAGAATGAGGAAGAAAGGGCAAGAATGGATACAAAAAGACCATTTGGAAGCAATCCTTGGAGGGAAGGTGGCAGCCTTGAGTTGTGGGGTGTGGAGCTAGCGAGAAATGGAAAGCCTGAGCGATACTTAGGATGGTAAACTGACAGGAGGGGTGAGGAAAGAAGGAAGCACTAGGCTGTGGGTGGACAGTGGTACCACCTGCTGACGGTGGGCCAACAAAGGAAGAACTCTAGAGGAAACCATCAGATCGATTGCAGAAATGACAAGTTTGAAGTGCCTGAAGCATCCACGTGGAGGTATCTGCCTAGTTGGCTATCTGATAAATGGACATGGAGCACAAAACGCCCTCCTTGTTAATAAAAACGGAGTCATCGCATGGGCGTGAATGAGGTTGCCTAGGAAAAAAACAGGCAGTCGAAGCAGGAGAGAAGGCTCTAAGACAACCCTTGAGGACCCACTTACAAAGGGGCTGAGCCCAGGAGGAACAGCCCCCGAGGCGGGGGGCGGGGGGAAAGACCAGGCAGACACACTGGCACAGAAGCCAAGCAAAGAAAGTGCTTCCAGAAATAGGCTGAGAGGTTGGCAAAGGTCTGAAACAAATTATAGGCATTTATAGAAATGGAAACCAAAGCCACCGAAGTGAAACGACTAATGGGAATGAGTCTAGGCTGTAAGTCTACCTCGTTAAAACTGTTCTCACAAGCAACAGGAAGATATTTAACTTAAAAAAAAAAAAAAATTTAAACATCACGTTGAATCTCTTCTTTTTACAGATGAAGACACGTTACAGAGCAGGAGTGACCCGATCACGGTCCCCAGGCTGAGAGGTAACAGAGCCAGGAGGTGACGGCAACTCTGCTCACCGCTCCGGGCCCTTCTCCACCTCCCCTCATGCTGTGCTGCCTTTGCGTACCCTGTGGCAGGCCTGACTCTTGCACACTCAGTGTGATGGCTTCTTTCACTGACACGCGCATGAAGACAAACCCTACTACCCAAAACCAAAATTCGCTGAGCTAAGTAGGAACACTCTTGTTTTTCAGACTCACCTCTTTGATTGTGCTGTTTCTTCCCCTCCATGAAAACCACCATCTTCCTCCCTTTCTGGGCATCTTATCCCTCATGATAGATTCCACCGTGGCCTGTTTTAAATGGATGGTAACATAAATAATGGAACCAAAAAAAGATCAACTTAGCACATTCAAACCAAAAGACACACACATGCAAATTAAAGTAAGATTTAAAAAAAAAAAAAAAAAAAAAAAAAAAAAAAAAAAAAAAAAAAAAA
>NW_006784503.1:2034702-2058345 GCF_000442215.2 Lipotes vexillifer
AAAATAAAAAAAAAAATAAAAAAAAAAAAAAAAAAAAAAAAAAAAAAAAAAAATCAGAGGAAACACAACATACTATTTGTGGATTAAAAATTTTTGAGAAGCAAAACCTAATGGAGTCCAAAATTACATTAAGATAACTTAAGCATGAAGACTTAAGAAGATGTTAAAGGAATAAACAAACAACAAATAAAATACAACACAACAACAACAGAAAAAGAAAGCATTGAAAATCATTAGTGATTAGTCAGACCAGAAGTTCTCAAATTAAAGTGGTTTACTGATTAAGATATTGTTATTCTCAATAAGATGATTATAAAATAAAAAATGAAATGATTAACATGAGGTATAGGGTAAACAGTCTTCAACAAAAGGTAAAATGCACAGGATCTTTTTAGTAAATGTAAGTTTCCAAATTGTGGCACACTGAGTATTAGTAGATGCATCTGATTTAAAAGCTCAAGCATTAAAAAGAAAATTCATACTCTTGCCCTAAATAAATGCCACTTGAATAGGAGAAGATTAAATGTTAATTAATAATTTTCTTTGTCAACCAACTGTACTTTAATAAAATAAATCTTTAAAAAATAATAATAATTTTCTACATATTTCCAAAGAACAAAATAGCCATCTTGAGGCTAATTCCAGGACCAAGGTAAATGTCATCTAATTTCCTTTCCTTGGTTTACAGAACTATCAGGTAGCTGATACCTCAGCTAGTAACGAAAGAAAGATTTAAGTCTTTCAACCGAACGAGTTGCAGGTAAGTAGAAAGAGAAGTAATTCACATATTTAGCCTGATGTGTGCTTCTTTCTATCATTTAAAAATCCCTACCTGACACAAAAGAAGACCACAAAATACACCAAAAAGCAAACCATGCATACCCAATTCACGAATAGGACAATTCATGAAGATGTCAATTACCCTATTCCATCCATAAATATAACAAAACTCCAATTAAAAAAAACTAACAGGATTCTTTCCAAACCTAGACAAATTGATTCTAAAGTTCAATTATAAAACAAACAAACAAAACTCGCCAAGAAAACTCAAGACAGAATAATAAGTAGGCATGAGCCTTAATGAAATTTATTTTATTAAAATACATTTTAAAACCATAGTATTTAAAAGAACGCAGTGTTGGGACATGAGTAAACACGTTGATGCAACAGAAGACAAAGTCCAGAGATAAATCTAAATTCATGCAGGAAGCGGTAATATGATAGAGCTGTAACTGCCTATCAGTGGGAGAAAGAGTTATCTGATGAAAGGTATCGGGATAATTAGGTAGCTTTGACAGACCCTCTCGGTTGCTTCCCTGGGTGAATCATCCCCTTTCTTTCTTGCCAACATAGCCAACACTTTGCTCGAGAATCAGACTACACTGTACAGGATGTTCTGGGAAGGCAAGCTCAACTCCAGGGGAGGAACTTCGATTGGTCAGCACCACTTCGACTGGCCGGTCCACTGTGTTGCCAGCAACTGGCTTGGAGGTGGTCATGTGACCAAGTTGTGGCCAATGAAATGTGAGAAGCCTGCCTCTATCCTTCCAATTTTGGATGCGGTTAACCAGCTGAAGAGTAAAAAAAAAAACAAACAAAAAACTGATTTGGTTCCTGATACCTCACTCATGACTCTCAAAATATCCAAGTGTGATACCAAACCCAGCAGCCACAAAAGAAAACGGTGAAAAATTCTACATATAAAGATAAATTCTATATTAGATAAACACCAAAAACAGAATGCAAAAAATTACTGACAACCTGCAGAAAGATGGAGAACGCCTACCACAAAGACTAATTTCTTTAAGTTCAGGAGTCATTTCTTTTTCTGTGAACTTTATCAGTAAATGTCTAGTGCATTGTTCTTTCTTCTTTTTGATCTGTTAAGAGCTGAGACACGTAACATAAAAGTCTGCCCTGGGCCATGGATGCTATGCAGAAGCTGCCGAGGACAAAACAAAACCCGCTCTGGAGAACATGCCCTCAGCCCCGTCCACAAAGTATACTCACAGATAAAGCACCACCAAGGATGAGGTCACAGTCCCAAAGCACGCACACACACAACCACAAAGGAGAGAGCAGGGGCTCAACGAAGTCGGATTAGACCTTCAGGAACCTCAGACATGAGAGTTCCGACAGACCACAACATCCACGGCAGCACAAAGCGCTCGCTAAGCACATGAAGGAGGCAAGTGTGAGACGTGGCCTCTGCAGCAAAAAGAACGTAGCATCTGGTAGAAAGACTCAACGCCGGAAAACGGTCAATCCCAGGCGAGGCCCAGGGAGCCAGCAGGGGGAGGATGTGGGCACAGCGGGGCCACGGCGGTGCGTCTGCCCCTTGCCCTGCCTCTTCCCTGCAGCCGCTCACCTGCGCTCAGGTGCAGCTACGAGCTGCCCGGAGCCCGCACTTGCTCCTACTCGGCCCATCGGCCCCAGACCTGCTTCCTGGCTGAGGGACGCCTGATGCTGACGGTGGCACCTGGCACCTGGTACAGCGCCTCCCTGCGCCCAACCCTGCTGCCTGCTCCCACCCTTTCTCCCCTCATCTCCCTTGGGCTCAGACGTCGGCCCGTCTGCTCTGCCTCCACCTGTGTCCCTGGCACGGCGGGTGTGGGGACAGGGGACTGGAGGGGGCAGGGCTCAGACCGGCACTGCCTTGATTGCGAGGAGGGGGGAAGGACAGTCAAGGTGCAAGAGAGACCCTGACGTTTACACCCTTGGACTTCCAAACAGCACAGTGTAATTCACCTCGTGGTTTCTAAATTAAAAGCTAAGTTCCAACCCCCCACATTCATCTCGCCATCATTTTCCATGTCCCTTTCTTTCTCATGGTAAATCTCACCTTTGGCAAAGGTTTCTGGAAGGCCTGCATCGCCAGGAGCAGAGGTGCCGCCGTCGTCCAGTTATAGTACCTGACACGAAACAACAAAAAAGATGTCAGAAGACCAAGGCTCAGACTGAAAAACTCATGTCCTGAGAAGCAGTCGTGGAAGGCTCTGGAACCCCAGCTGGGTCCTTAAAGAGCCCAAGACTGTGGCCAGCACCCCGGCCCGGCCCCCCACATGCCCCGCCCTTGCAGGAGCCCCTCCTCCATCAAACCCACAGCGGCCACGGCCGTCTGGCACGACACACGGCGTGGTGGGCGACCAAGCGGCCAGCTGAGAGCAGCCCTCGCCCCGCAGCGCGTCAACCACCAATGCGCTGGGGCGTTTCTTGCCACCTTTCAAGGAAAAGGAAACTAGGACCCTCAGTTAACACGTAAACGTCCATGGCTTCCTCTTGGAGAGAAAAGCTTGCCAACAGTCTGTAAAAGCACGTGCACGCCCCTTGACCCTAGACAATGAAGCTTTCACGGGGTGTGTGCACAGTCTATCGTGCGACACCCGCGCATCATACGGGCCGAGCCCCACGGGCCAAGGTTGTGACGTCACACCTCCCATCATGAAATCTCATGCAGGTGAGTGTAGACGCCCCGGGATCCAGTTACGTCAATGCTCTCGCTATATGGTGACGCGGCATTTTGCCAAGAGTGAAGAGACAGTAGCAGACTTTTAACAAAGACTTAATTTCATATATTTCCAAGAGCTATCGTCCAGGTCTCTATAGCTGAGAAACTGAAGCATTATCACACGACAGCTGAAATGACTTTCGGGAGGAACTTACTTATTCCCGATCTTCACCACAAGATTGGGGTCGTCAATGAGGGCAGGGTTGTCCACAAACTGCTGATATGACACGGCTTGTTCCAAAAACGCATCTGTGAAAGCAAGCACAGGGAAACCATAAGGAAAATTTGGTTCAAAAACCAGGCCTGTTTTTCACTCGCTCATATTCACAGGTATTTTGAGAGTTTATACATTCCAACTGTGCAGACAATCCTATAAAATCTATTTGCAAAGGGGGCTTCCATTAGTTTGGGGACAGTGTCTGCACATAAATGGAGGGAGGTGGGGCGTTCGGAGGATGGGGGGGCCGGCTGACCCTTAATCAGTGCACACGCGCTTACGCGGCAGCAGGCGTGTGGGACAACGGTAAACACACGTGTCCGCAGAAGCAGACGACCGGGGAGCAGGGCTCAAGGTCCGGCCACCCAGGTTTAAGTCACAGTCACTGGTGTGACCTTGGGCAAGTGATCCACCTGCCCAAACCTCAGTTCCCTCACGCTTAACGCGGGAATAGGAACCTCGCCTACCCCCTCGGTGGTCGTGAGGATGAGCAAAGTCACAGATGAAAGCGCAGTGACCTGCCTAAGGCAGGTTGGGGGTGGGAAACACCCAGGGCCACCAGGGCCAGGAATCATCAGCTGGAATGGCTGACTGCATCGACTGGGGGTCCCAGGGCCACCTCACCACATAACTGGCGTAAGATGCTGGGACACCACTGTTAAAAGTAGGGTGGGTGCCCCCTTCGGATGCAGCCGGGATGTGTCCCAGCACTTGCTCAGACATCCCTCCCTCCTCCGGCACTTCTGCACACTTGCAACGTACTGCATTTTCCCCGTGTTGACGCTGCCGCCCTGGGACACCCCTGCAGGACGGGCACACGCTGTGCTCTGCGAGTACACTTGACGACCCGTGACCCCAGTGGCTTCGCTGTTGCCTGGAGCCACGTGTGACCCACAGAACCCTGAGGTCAGCCAACCGCCAGGCAGCAACGTTTGGGTCCTGAGCAACAGTGGGTCACGTTTGCTCCACTAACCGGGCCAGAGAACATCGCCCGTGACCTGAACGCATTCTAGGAGCCCAGGCTTCGAGCCGTTCCCATCATCGGCCACCAGGGGGCGCTCTTGGCTTGAGCCCGGCTCCCGGACGGTACCTTTGGTGATCTCCCTGTTGTCGCTGAGGCCGCCGCACAGGGAGATGGCGATGGACGGCAGGTCCCTCAGGCTGTCCGAGGTGCTCTCCACGCCACTGTCAACGCCAGAGCTGCCCACGGACTGCGGGGACTGGTTGGCTGAGCGGGCTCCGTTGTCGCTGGCGTGTTTTGTGAGCCCAGAAGGGTCTCCGCTGGAAGCAGAAGAGTGGAACGGGCTGTGAGGTCTCACATGGATATCAAGAGGCTCTGGCAATCAGAGGAGCCAATGATTTCATCCCAGGACAGACTTTCATTCAGGCACCATGACAAAGACAGACAAGCTCAGTGAACGACCTCGGGAGGGAAGGTCATTTTTGGCCTCTACGTCTCCCTGCACCCTCTCCCAGACACACTGAAACCGACGGAAGAGAAAGCACGCTGCCCTAAGAGGCCACAGTCCTCTGCTACGTGCTCCGAGGATCTGGCCCTCCCTGCAAATCACGGGAGAACTGAAGATGGGCCCCCAGTGGCCACGGGGGACTCTCCCCTGGGGAGGGACAGGGCCACAGAGCTGCCTGCTCTTGGCCACTGATTCGGGCTGCGGGCCACTGACCACTGCGACACCACCCTGGTGCCATCGGGGAGGTGACCTCGTGCCTGCGTTCCCGCTCAGATGCCACCCGGGGACACACCCACACACTCACATCTACACAGAGGGTCCACTGCTTTCATTGGTTTCTTCTCACAGTAAAACATGAGCCTCCTGCGGCCTTTTCTTACTTACTTTCTAATCAAATGTAAGGAAAAAGCGGACTCCCGGATTAATATTCAGATTACAGAAAATGATATGAAGAATAAAAAGGATTGTTACTTTTTGGGAAAATACAGGGCAGCGACTTCGGGATCCATGTCTGTGAGGTCATCCAAGTAGACGCCGTCGGCACCAAGGTGTCTGCTTCGTTTGTCTAAAACAGCAAAGGGGTCAGATCAGAGCACCGTTCTCCAGAAACAACCTCATGGACTTCTGAGTGTCTCCAGAAAGGGCACTTGAGCACAGTGTGCAGATGTGCTCAGAAGTGCCCAAACTGCAAGAAACCCAAGAGCTAGAAGCCGGCGGCACAGCATCGCCACCGAGGCCGACGGCCCAGGTTCGCATGCGGCTCCCACCCTCGCCAGCCGTGTGGCCTGGGCCGGTGGCCTAACTTCACTGAGCCTCAGCTCCCCAGCTGGGAAGGACCTGAAGAGTACTAAGCACTCAATATACTGACACGATTACCATTATTATTATTATTATTATTGGTATTAATGGCATCGGTTTTGTTGTTATTATTATTAGTCAACAATAACGCTTTCATTAAGCACTTCCCCATCAAGACTCTGAAGCAGAGAACCCTAAAGAGGGTACCATCGGCCCCTGGGCACCATGACTGCAGCCTTCCAGTTTACTTCTGCTGGAGAATTATGTCACTGGTTCATACAAACCTAGAACACTGCACAAAGCCACACGGCTAACAGACAAGCTTAATGTCATTGCTCCAGACAGGCAACCAGGAGGGCATTCAGCTGTACGCAAGGAGCCCCCACTACGTGCCAACCACTATTCTAAGTACCACGGAAACAGGTAAACAGACCAAAAAGATTCTTGACCTTGTAGAGCACATATGTTCTAGTAGGGAAGTCAGGCAAAAAAAGAAACAAGTGATCATTTGAAATAGTGACACACAGTACACAGAAATTAAAACAGGATAATGCACTAGAGAGAAACTAGGGGCAAGGGGAGAGGGGGCATAGATTAGCTTTAGTCATCAACGTCTTGTGCAGTCCCAGCGTGTGCTGGACCCCAGCGTCCCTGACCTGCTCAGGGCGGGGCTCACCACACCATCCCCGAGGCCTCCTTCAGGCCGGATTTTCTATGACTAAATTCTGAGAACTCACATATTCAGCAAAAGGGTATGGACTGAACAGGAGAGGTGTCCTGTTTCCACTCTGAAGCACCCCGAACTCTGGGGGTAAGAAGCTGTCGTTTTCCGAGCCCCAAGTTCGCAGGAGGAAGCTGGGAAGCGCCGGCATTCTCACCCTTTTTCCTAGAAGGCGAATCTGTCTTGCTGGCTGCCGGGGCAGCACTGGCCGAGAGGGCTTTGGACTCTTCGATCGTAGGCAACGGGGGTGCTGCGGCTCCTAAGGCCTCAACATCTTCGTTCGCGAACTGAATCTCCGTCTGCGGCTTGTTCTGCTCCAACTGCGGCTGCACAGGAGACGCCCCAGCCAGTGTCGGTGACTGGTCACTAAACGCGTCTGAAGATTCACTGTGGATGGCTTGAAAGTGCATCTCATCGCAGACTTTTCTACTGTTCATCGGGCTGGACTCTTTCATCTTGTGTGCAGATGACTAGATCAAAGGGGCAGGGAGGGAGAGAGAAGGTCAGAGAGAAACTGAGTCACCAAAGAACAACTGGGCAGGCAAGGTCTCCAGAGCCATGCCCACACTTGGCAGGACACGGTGAAGCCTCAGGAGTCACCTGGTGATTCCGTACCTGCCGAAAGGTCTGGAAACCAAGGACGGTACTTCCAAAGTGAATGAACTTTCACAGAAAACATCAACTGCCAAATAGCAGTGAGTGAGATTAGCAAGGGAATGCAAACGTCCAGCAGGAGAAAGGGAAGTGTATTCACACCACAGGGCGTTTGCAGCAATAAGAAAAACAAGTGAATTATGATTACACCCAACAACATGATGAATCTTGCAAAACTAATCTCTGCTGTTAGAGTCAAGATTGGGTTTATCCTGGGGGTTTTGCGGGGGCGGGGGGGTGGGGTGGGGCGGTCAGTTGGAACAGTAACTGCAAAGGGTCGGAGGGTTTCCAAGTTCTGATTTAGCCCCACTGCCTGGTCTGGGTGCAAGTCACGTGGACACGTTCACAAGTGTGAAAATTTACTGATCTCAGCACTTAGGATCTGGGTATTTCTCTGCCCATGTGTTATATTTCAACGAAGTCTACCCCCGCAAAACGTGAATGAACAAGGGCAGACTTGGTGGCTGGTTCACATGAGTGGGAAATTAGCATTTCTGACTCTATCTCTCCAAGGAGTTTCCAGTTATGGAAAAGATTTATCCAAACAGAAACCGAAATGCAATTTGTGGGCCAGAAAGTGGGGAGAGGGTATGCATTTCTGTATCTGATCCCACAGCTTCGAACACAAATGAAAACAATGCAACAGTGGATCTGTGGCCGGAACTGTTTTGCCAGAAGAAGTGATGGGTTTGCACTTTCGTGCCGTTTCTCCAGCAACAAATGACATGAATTTGTAAAGATGGTTGGCTGGGTCAGCACTACCACTTGTGGGCAGAGAAATCAGCATTTTCCGTGAAAGCTAAATAAGCTAAATAACGTAGAAAGCGAATTAACCCACAACTCCAGCCTCAACAGACCTAGTCTCCAAAGAGCTGCCCTTCTTGAGTCATAATAGGAATGCTTTCCATCTTCACTCACTCACTCATTCATTTATTCATATCACAAAGATTTACTGGGGATACAAGAGGCCGTAGCACCTTCCAAGGATCTTACAATATTTTTTTTTTTTTAAAAAGCCCCAGCTTGCAATATAATAATATAATTCAAGGTTCTTGTAACACATTGCAGTATGAAATAAAATTTCTTGAAAGAAAGAACTGTGCCCATTACATGTTTTTCGAAACTACCTTCGGTGCATATGGCAGAATTGAGCGGGCGGCGGAGGGGGGAACTTACCTTTGCGGCTTGGGGCAATTCTCCCCAAAGCCAGAGCATTTCTAGATTATCCTTCTGCATTGTCCTGTCCACAGACTTGCTGACCAATTCCGAATCACTTTTAGGTGTCGAAGGTCGGGAAACTGAAGGACTTAAGAAAACACAAATGCATGATTAAAGTGGGAAGGGAAACTTTTACAACTGTTTTTGGCCCAGAATTCTATGGTTTGGGAGAGCCCAGAAAAATGCACCCAACCCACCACTGCCTTATGTCCACAGCTTTATGACTATCCCCTCTGTGGCCACCAGGGGTCGACAGAACACGCGCCAAGGGGGAAGGTGCTCCCAATTTGCATAGCCCTGTCCCAACCTGCCGCCAAATTCCAAGTAAGTAAAGATGAAAAGGAGGAGCATTTAAAAGGGGAAGTTGGAAAAAAGAGAGATGAAACGGGAAACTGATCATGGGCCAACTTTACCACAAATGCCAGATGCCACCCATAACTCACTAACGTGGCAGGGACCTCCAAGCTGAGATTTTGCAAAATATTATATCTTCCAAGAATACTTCAAAGATTCCTATTTGCTAAGCTCTTCCTGCAACACATCATGATGCTTAATTCTCAGACCAGCTTTTAAGTGGCTGTAACCTGGGTTTGCCTCTCTGCGTTTTCTACATTTTCACTCCTGAGCCCTGAGCCATCATACCTCTGTCCAAGCACAGAAACCATCAACTTATCTACAGAGTTCTCACAGCCTTCTCAACAACATCCGGATGTGAAGAAAGACCCATTTAATTATCTCTGGTCTTCCATCTCCTGCACCATTTCCTCTAAGACGACAGTTTTAAATGATGTGAGAAAGAAAGCCCCTGCAATTTTCCTTTTGCACCTTCTCTCACAGACCTCACACGGTCTCCCCTAAGTCACCTCTCACCCATGTGCTTGGTTTCATTTATCTGTTCAAGTTAGATGTCAGCTCCAAGGGAACAGAACTTTCCTGCCAGGACAAGGAGAGCTCGTGGATGACATACAGCATGTTTCAGACAAACAGGGACCCTGAATAGCTAAACTGCTCCTGGCTCTCTTTAGTCCAGCCATTCGGACAAACAGACTAAATGCTGCTTCTCTCCATCGTTTCACACTGAGGGGGACGCTGGCTGGTTCCTCCTCCCTGGGCGCCCACCGCCCTCCACCCATGTCAACGGCACGTGGCAGCCCCCGGGCTCCGCTTGGCCAGTCTGTGGAGAGAAGGACCCTGAGATAGCATACCGTGGGCGTGTAAACGATGGGACACCTCTACACGCATGAGCGTGCTTGCGCGCGCACACACACACACATACACACACACGCACTCGTGCCCATAAGGAAGGAGTCCCCTGAGAAGGAACGCTGGGCCCTCCAGACATCTGAGAGGTGAAGCGCTCATCACCGCCCATCTGTCTTGCTTCCTCTAGTGTCTTAAGTCTGCTCTTCTCCAAAGGGTCAGTGCTTTTCTGGCACCGAAGTGTCCAGAATTACACGTTCAGTATCTGTGACATGTGCAAATGGAGCGCTGTGGCCTCCAGTGAGGGGCCTTTGTGCCGACAAGTGTGACCTGGGTCATTCTTTCTCCAGAGGCATCACGGGGGAAATCCATCGTTAACTGGCTTCCCACCCTCATCGGTGCTGCACCCAAACCTCAGATCATTTGTTTGAAAAGAATACAATTTATTTATATTTTGTTATAAATTCTTTGGAACAATACATTGTCTTACCCACCGCACAAAATTAAGTCAAGCCCTTTAGACTGAGCCTGCTCTGGAGTCAGGTGTTGGCAAACGTTTTCTCTAAGACGCCAGGTAGCAAGAATTCCAGGCTGTGTGGGTTATGTGATCTTTGCAGCAACTACTCAATTCTGCCCGTGTGGTGCAAAGGCAGCCACAGGCAATATATGGACAAAGTGGCTGTGCCCCATAAAACTTTACAGAAACAGGGGGTGGGCCGGATTGGGGCCACGGGCTGTAGTTTACCAAACCCCACTCTAGAAGAATGCACACGCTGAACACGGTTCTCTGTCACCCTGCTCAACTCCAGAATCCCTAACATTCTGATCCTGTGATAAAAGCTACAAGCCATTCGGTTTCCATAGAGGCATGCAGGTGGGAAAATTCATATTCACAAAGGACCCAGCCCTGTGTGAGCCATAAGCTAGACGTGCCACCTCTCACATTCACTGTGCCACTACAATAAACGCTGGCCCCCAGGCCGCACCAGCCTCTCGGAAGGATGCTGCACCCAAATACGTGAGCACAGTCTGCGCTGCTTGTTGGGAGAATTCAGACAGACCGAAGATGAATTAGGAAAAAGACTCCCAATGCTGAGTGTGATCGATGTGAAAGATGATTCCAAAATTTCTAATACGATTACCAAATATTAGACTTTTAAGATAAGGGTTGTTCAAAAAAATAAGCTTCAAGGTCACTGATTGATTTTCAAAATGAATGCATTTATTAGCCATAATAGTTTTCAGCATTTTTCCCGAAATTCCAATCAGGGACATCAGTTATAACTGCTCACAACTTAGCTGACCTCATTTTAAAGTGGTCTTTCTTCTGCACAGTAACCTGAGAGTGAAGTGCGTCCTGGGATTGGGTTCTTCAATCAAAAAGAAAAACAGGGGCTTCCCTGGTGGCGCAGTGGTTGGGAGTCCGCCTGCCGATGCAGGGGACACGGGTTCGTGCCCCGGTCGGGGAGGATCCCACATGCCGCGGAGCGGCTGGGACCGTGAGCCATGGCTGCTGAGCCTGCGCATCCGGAGCCTGTGCTCCGCCGTGGCAGGCATCAAGATTTATTGTAATCATATTGGGTCCAAAGAAGGAAATCAGAGACTCACAAGCTTCAGGGATCATCCATCCCCTACCCCCTTGATCTAAACACGAACTGAGACCCTGAGAGAGGAAGTGGATTGCCCATAATTACACAGCTGTCAGATGTGGCACATGTCAGAGGGGGCCTGTGCCCTCCACGCCCCCACCTCTCCCTGAAAAGTCCCTAAACTTGAAGAAGTCCAGGCCGCCGAAGGATTCTGAGGATGTAAGAGTTTTAAAAAGGTGCTCTTATTTTAAATGATATTTAAATAAAAAATTTTTAATTTCCCAAATTTACATAACCGAATTCGGAGGCAAAAAGAACATCCTCGCGATAACTGGACTTCTTAAGACCAACAAACCAACAAAAAAAAAAAAAAAAAAAAAAAAAAAAACCAGTTTCCCAGGTAGAAGTTAATCACAGCTTCTCTGTTCAGGTTTCTAAAGAAAACCCTGTAAGTCTACAAAGCAGGCAGGTCAAAGCGTGGGCAACGTTGAGGGAATGGTGGCAGGAATCTAAGGCCTCTGCCTCAGATGAAGACTCTAACCTAGGATCCCAAACCTTCAAGTCCATCCTATGCTATTCTCCAAAATTCTGTGCTACAAATGCTGTGGAAACATCCGATTATATTATGCAGAAAGTCTATAAGCTATTTTTTTTTAGGAATTTTTTTTTTTTTGATGTAGACCATTTTAAAGTCTTTACTGAATTTGTCACAATATTGCTTCTGTTTTATGTTTTGGTTTTCTGGCCGTGAAGTGTGTGGAATCTTAGCTCCCCGACCAGGGACTGAACCCATACCCGCTGCCTTGGAAGGTGAAGTCTTAACCACTGGACCGCCAGGGACGTCCCGGAAGGTCCGTAAGCTATTTAGTGAGTTATAATAATAACTCTCCTTATGCTTAAGCAACATCTTAAAAAAGTCTCATAAGCTTATTTGTTGAACAACCCCAGACACAAAACAGAGATCATATTCCCAATTTTCAATGCATTGTTGTATTTTTCAAAGCACTTCACAAAATTAGAAAGAATTATATGTGTGACCCTGATTTCCAGAGAGTTACATTTAGTACTTTAAAAAAAAAAATCTAACCATCGACAAATGCTTAAAATGAAAGGAAAAGTAATAATCTATACGTATTTTCTTCATAAGTGATTTGGTTAGTTGGTAAAATGGATTGGTAAGAGTTAAATCTACATTTTCACTTCATAGAATCTATATGTATTTTCCACATAAGTAATTTGGTTAATGGCAACACACAGTTCTAAGAGTTAGATCAAAGTTTTTATTATCAAAGACATCCACGGTGGGAAGATAACCCATCTACCTTTCCGAAGCGTGGAAGTGGGAAGACTGTGGAGGGCAAGAACTAGAAAGGCCGCCCTCGGCCGCAACTGCCAGACGAGGGGGGCTCCCCCTGCAATCTGTCAGGCTACTGGATGCCACGTGATCCACATTAAAGGAGAGAGAAATCACAGGTCAATTCAATTAAACAAAATTTCTTATCAATTATTTGACTACTCTCCACGCTAACATCTTTAAGAAAGTGAAGGTACTTGGGCATGGAACAATAGCAGAGGATCACATGTTGAAATCACTAAGAAATCAACATGAATCTTCTGAACCACAAAAACAGGAAACTGCCAAGACACCCATTTCACTTTCTATTTCAACCATATGCCCATAAATGCTTGCTTTTCTTGGGTCAGAATTTAGTGCCTAATCAAATGACTTACTCCAAAAGGCTTGATAATTTGGGCTGGTAACTGTCTCTTAAAAGAAAACACATAAACCCAAGTACGGAAATGTATCTATTTATCCTAACTTGTAATTGCATTTAACAGTGGCCAGACCACTTAATCTGACATGGTCATTCTTCTGGATCCACAGAGCCAAACACGAAAGATAGAGAAACATATTCAGGATTGTGTTTAAAACATTTGTTTTAAATGCTTAAAATTAGAGTGTTTGAACAGATTTTTCTACCTATTAGTGGTTTCTAAATATTCTACATCATTTTCTTCCTAAAAGTACTGTGCTTTTTCCCTCAGGGTTTAACTCCACAGACCTAGGGAGAGAATGTACAAGGTTCTAGAAAGGTCTTACAGCTGCACTGTCCAATATGATAGCCGTGGGCTGCATGTGGCTACTGAGCATTTGAAATGTGACTGGTCCAAACTGAGATGTTCTGTACGTATGAGATACACGACTCAAAGGCTTATGAAAATGAGAATGTGAAACAGCTCAATAATGTTTTAAAAAACTGATTACCTGAAATGAAAATATTTTGGATATACCAGGTCATTGAAATAGATCATCAAAATTAATTTCATCAGTTTCTTTTCATTTTTTAAGGATGGTTACTAGAAAATTTTAAATTACGTATGTAGCTAGCATTATGTTTCCACTGGACAGGGCTGGCCTGAGGACAGACAGACCCCCATGAGGGGACTCCACAGGCCCCCAGCCCCGCCCCGGCTGACGAACATTCACTGTCATGGTCCTGGCTAGAAACCAGGCATGTGATGCATCCAATTTTTCTCCAACCTCAAATTCAGCACACAGCACTGACCATATACCATCTCATTAATGAGATTACTCGGGTCAGACTGGAACTGGGAGTGGCATCTACGTGAGCCTGGCTTAGGGGCTCCGATACTTCCCCTTTAGACCAGAAGCAAACCTAACACGTTAGGAGCACGAGTAACCTAAGGATGTCACTGTCGCTTAGATCAGTGCTTCCCAACCCCTTTTCCATTCTTGCCACAACTCCGGGACCTTTTTTTTTCCCAATAGCCCTCCCTCCACCATGAAATTGTAATACCATGGATATACTATGCATCTGCTTATGCACTGTGGCCCTTTGGAGGCTACACACTATTTATTATAGTATCTAAGATTTTTTGCCACCCCAGAACCAAGTTGTGTCCCGACAGGGGTGATATTATCCCTGCTGACAAGGCACGCTTCAGTTCTGTCCCCTCCCCAGTCCTGAAAACTGCTCAGAAGGGCTCACATATCCTCACAGGTTTCATAGCCTTAAAGGCTTTAGAGTCTTCCCTGCACACCGAGCAGCTCTGGTTCTCCAAGTCGATACAGGAAGTCTAGGGCCCCTTGAGAGCTCATTTCCGGGAAATCCATATTTGTAAACGCAGCAAGGGAAGAAGGCATCATTCTCACAGCCCCGAATGACCGCAGGGGCCCCCGAAGCAATCTCTTTGCTCTTGAATCCCACTTTAGGGCTCAGTATCCAGAAAGGCTCTGTCACCTGTCTGCTCCTGTTGACAATTAGCTTTATGTAACTTAACAAGTGGTTGGCCTTTCAGTGTCTCCTGGGGAAGCTAAGAGCCATACCTATAGTTCCATTTTGCTATTAGATAGAAGTTTATGATCTGCACATTCTCTGGTTTTAAGCCTGATCTGTACCTCTTACTCTAAACTGTGTTTTTTCCAGTCCTAATTTGTTTCATTTTTTACTTAGATTTCACCATTTTATTAAACATGTTTCCTGTAACTGACTTGGAATCCTCTGGACCAGGACAGGTGAACACACACGTACACACACCAGCCACTCACCTGGCGCTAGGTGACCACTCTCTGTCGGAATTCGGGTAAGATGCTGACTGAGGGTAAGTCATGACTGGGGAAAGGTTTTCCTTAGGGATATCTCCTTGGAACGGAGGTATATCATTAGAAAGAGCTCTGGAGACCAAAAAAAAAAAATCAAAGTCAAAGAATTATTAGTGATGGATTCATAATAAAGGCAAGTTTCCATTTTTTCCTTGATTATCGCTAATACTTCGTAAGTTAACATGATCTCCTTTTAAACTACCCCGGCGGGACTTCCCTGGTGGCACAGTGGTTAAGAGTCCGCCTGCCAATGCAGGGGACACGGGGTCGAGCCCTGGTCCGGGAAGATCCCACATGCCGCGGAGCAACTAAGCCCATGCGTCACAACTACTGAGCCTGCGCTCTAGAGCCCGCGAGCCATGACTACTGAGCCCATGTGCCACAACTACTGAAGCCCATGCGCCTAGAGCCTGTGCTCTGCAATAAGAAAAGCCAACTCCATGAAAAGCCCATGCACCACAACGAAGAGTAGCCCCTGCTCGCAGCAACTAGAGAAAGCCCCGCATGTAGCAACAAAGACCCAATGCAGCCAAAAATAAATAAATAAATAAGATGTTTAAAAATAAAATAAATAAACTACCCAGGCATATTCCAGGCACATTCCAGGACAGGAATGGACAGGAAAAAAGTGACTCAGAGAAATGTTTTGTGTGCTCATGCTTTGGCTGAATTATAAATGGAAAGTGATTTTGTTCAAGAATTGGGATTTAGGGCTTCCCTGGTGGTGCAGTGGTTGGGAGTCCGCCTGCCAATGCAGGGGACACGGGTTCGATCCCTGGTCTGGGAAGATCCCACATGCTGCGGAGCAGTTAAGGCTGTGCGCCACAACTACTGAGCCTGTGCTCTAGAGCCCGTGAGCCGCAGCTACTGAGCCCACGTGCCACAACTACTGAAGCCCGCACGCCTAGAACCCGTGCTCCACAGCAAGAGAAGCCACCGCAACAAAGAGTTAGCCCCTGCTCGCCGCAAATGGAGAAAGCCCGCGCACAGTAACGAAGACCCAATGTAGCCATAGATAAATAAATTTAAAAAAATTTAAAACAAAAAAAAATTTTTTTAAAAAAGAAGAATTGGGATTTAGACATGGGCTCGATGACCACACTGCTTGTTACTTACGCTGCAGGGCCTACGGAGTTGTCTTTCACATTTCATGTCACAAAAGGCTGAGAGGTAGATTGGGCCCAAAACTGTACCCAGAGGGTTAATAAAACTCTTGCCATGCACGAGTGAGCTACCAAATCCCTGTATGGCCGTACACAGATAATGTTTCGTCCAGCAGAGTTAAATAAATGTCACAACCAATCGTAGTCTTATAATTATGAAATGGTTGCAAATCTACCTCGTTTCAGGTATAGCATGCTCAACGAAATAGGATTCACTATTTCACTCATGCTGAGGCCACTGGTCTCTATTTTTGGATGTTATCTGAAATACATAACACTAAGTTCTGGAACTAAAAGCCACGCAGGGAAGGCGACTGTAATAAACCCAACCACCCAGGCTTCTGAGCCCACAGCAGATCAGAGGCCACAGTTAGGAAAATCGACGTTGCCAATGTGCCTTTATTTTTAGCCAGGAAATAAAAAAAAAAAATTCTATTCTAAATAACAAAGCAGAGGTTAATCCTGATGTTCCTCCTCCCTTTTTTTGTTAAGTTGAAGCATAGTTAATTTACAAGGTTGTGCTACAGCGTCAAGTGCACAAGCAAAACGATGCAGTTATGCCTCCTTCTCCCTTCTTTTGTGTTAACAAGACACAAAAACAATGATCAAAAATTACACTGAATTACATAAAAATATGAAACATCAAATATTCTTTATAAATGTTTTGGCTTTTAAAAATAGCATTTTTCACCAAAATAGTAATACCCAGAAACAGCATTCCGCCACACTATTAAAAGCAAAGAGAAATAACAACAGGTGTCCATTCAACTTCGGGCCTCATCAAAATTGAAAAGTCTGTTTGTGGGGCTTCCCTGGTGGCGCAGTGGTTGAGAGCCCGCCTGCCGATGCAGGGGACACGGGTTCGTGCCCCGGTCCGGGAAGATCCCGCGTGCCGCGGAGCGGCTGGGCCCGTGAGCCATGGCCGCTGAGCCTGTGCGTCGGAGCCTGTGCTCCGCAATGGGAGAGGCCACAACACTGAGAGGCCCGCGTACCGCAAAAAAAAAAAGAAGAAAAAAAAGAAAAAAGAAAAGTCTGCTTGTGGAGAAACCGGTCATGTTCTACATTCACCTGTGGCCCTAAGTCTATAAAAGATCGGCCTCCAGCTATCCATCAGCCCAAATGCCGGGCTCACAGGTGGTGCTCAAATAGGAATAAGCCGGTTCTGAAACAACGGTTTCGTGCATGAAGTATTCATTTGCTGAGCTCCTGTTTCTTGGTTCTGATCTGGAAAGCTGGAGTTACCACCAAGGATGTTACCAATCGTCTCTCTGTCACAAGCTACATCCCATCTTTATGTTACTTTAGAATCGGGCCTGCAGGATTCCAAAATTCAGTCTCAAATGCATTAACAGAAGAGTAAGAAATTCTGGGGGAAAAAAGTTTATAAGAATAATCCTACTGCAATCCCACTGCTGGGCCAATATCTGGAGAAAATCACAATTCGAAAAGATACCTGTACCCCAGTGTTCATAGCAGCACTATTCTCAACAGCCAAGACATGGAAGCAACCTAAATGTCCATCAGCAGATGAATGGATAAAGAAGATATGGTGTATATGTACATAATGGAATACTACTCGGCCATCAAAAAGAATGAAACAATGCCATTTGCAGCAACATGAATGGACCTAGAGATCATCATACTAAGTGAAGTAAGCTAGACAGAGAAAGACAAATATTGTACCATATCACTTATATGTGCAATTGAAAAAAAAAAAGATACAAATGAACAAAACAGAAATAGACCCACAGACATAGAAAACAAACTTATGGTTACCAAAGGGAAAAGGGGGGAGGGATAAATTAGCAGTTTGGGATTAACAGATACACACGACTATATACAAAATAGATAAACCACAAGGACCTACTGTGTAGCACAGGGAACTCTAGTCAATACTCTGTAATAACTTATAAGGGAAAAGAATCGGAAGAAGAATAGAGATATACGTATATATATGTATGTAATATATACGTATATATTAAAAAAAACTGATTCACTCCTGTACACCTGAAACTAGTGCAACACTATAAATCAACTATACGTCAATTTTTTAAAAAATAAATAGATAAAAGGATCATCCTAAACAATGAATTCACCCAGTTCGAGCTGAGGCCCTGCCTTTCACCCACATTTACCTACTGCTGTCCAGCAGCTCGTCCGAGCTCATCTCTATGGGGAACATGTCCTCATCCTCGGATGCGCTCGTGCTGTCGTCCCGTCTCAGGCTGTCCAGCGGCAACTTCCTCCTCCTCTTCCTTCGTTTCTTCACTAAAGAGCCACTTGAAGGGGTCTCGCTGGGAGGCAAGACCTGGGCTGACGAGTTGGGGTCCAGGCTTCTCATCCAATCTACGGAGCTCCTCTTCAGCTGGGACTCCATCCTCGAGGCTCCTTCCGACAGGATGGGGGAGGTGGCCAGGTGCACGGGGATCACCTCCTGAAAGACAGAACACATTTCCGAGAAGGAGCGTCGTTAGTTGGGGTTTAAGGAGCTGGTGGTGCCGACAACCCAGCAGTGCTCATTCCGGAGCCCAGGCACGGGCGGGGGGCAGTGGGGAGCACAGGGCGGTCACGGGATCTGCAGACGCGGCTGCCGAATTTGACAGGTGGTCATAAAGTCGACAAGTCACTAACTGCCATTTTGTACTGAATCCTGCGTTTTCGTAATTATAACAAAGTGAGGTAATTATCAGTTATTTCAGGCTACCAAAATTCAACTTGGTCTGAAAGTTCCAGGGTAAAGAGGAAAAAAATGGGCTTGGAGTCATCACATTACCCTGGGAACTGGACTCCGTTTTGCACTCTGTGTGTGTGTGTGTGTGTGTGTGTGTGTAAGAAAGAATGTGTGTGTTTTTAACATTCAGTGAATTAAGAGGCTAATAATAATTTTTAAAGAAAACATCTGACAGTGTCCCCACACCGTGCCCCAAGTGCCTACTTTCACCAGAGCACACCTAGGTATGTGGCTGTCAAGTGATTACGTACTGACTCTCTTCTCTACAAAAGAACAAAAATAACAACAACCAAAAAAAAAACCTCCACCGCCTGTCAATTTAATAGTTGTTTTATAATGATTCACCAATCATTTTATTATCAAATGACTCATTTCTTATCAGAAACCTAGTAACAAGTAGTAAAAAATAGGGTTCCACCTCTGATGAGCTATGTGATCTTGGGCAGAGTCACTTAACTTCTGAGTCTGTTTCCCTCATCAGAAAAATGGAAATGATAATCCCGACCTTACAGCATTGTGAGATAAAAATGGAACAGTGTAACTACTGTACATACAGCCTGACACATATGCAAAAATTCACAGACATACATGAATGGATAACAACAGAAAACGGTATTGGAACAGTGGGAATCAGCAGTTTTACACAGGAAGCTTTGGGAGATGTTGTTTACTGTAGTCTGCCTGAAGTTGCAACAGAACTGAACAAACAAGAGGAGTGCGGTGCTTTGGAAAGCGTGAAAGCTGCTCGTGAGCTCTATTCTCCTCTATCAGGAGAAGTAAATGAAATTAATGAAGCTCTATCAGAAAACCCAGGACTTGTCAATAAATCTTGTTACGAAGATGGTTGGCCGATCAAGGTGACACCCGGAACTAGGTGAACTAATGAGTGAAGGAGCATATGAGAAATACATAAAATGTACTGAGGAGAGACAATGGAACCCCTAAATAAACTAGTTTGAAAGAAAATCTAGGGAAAAAGAGAAGTAAAGAATATATACAAAAGAGAGGGGGGATTAACAAGCACGCTGCTGATAGTTTCAAGTAGCTTAGAGAGGAACCTCCCTGGCGGTCCAGTGGTTAAGACTCTGCACTTCCACTGCAGGGGGGCTCAGGTTCGATCCCTGGTCAGGGAACTAAATCCCGCAGGCCGCGGCATGGCCCACAAGTAAATAATTAAATAAATATAGTGGGTGAGAGAGCGTCAGACAATGTGCGACACGTATAAAATCCACATCTGAGCGAGAAGGCTGAGGCTGGGAGAGACCATCGCACCTCTGGGAAGACCAAAAGGAAGCAGAGCCTGGGATGTTTTTGTCCTGAAATTGCAACTACGGGCATTCATTTTAGAGCCTGGAGCTATTTAGAGCCGTTCCTCTATAAAGGCTATCTTCTCATAAAGGAACTAGCTCAAGTGGCTTTTACTGAGGAATCTCTACATCAGATCCCTTCAAAGTGGCTTTCCCAGTGAATGAAAGAGTAAAAAGAAATGGTTTGTCTTAGAAGAAAACATGGGGGTAAATCTTCATGACTTGGAACTCGGCAAAGGATTCTCAGATGTGACAACAAAAGCACGAGCCACAAAGAGAAAACAGATAAATTGGACTTCATCAAAATTTAAAACTTGTGTGTTTCAAAGGACAACATCAAGAAAGTGAAAAGACAACTCACACAGTGGAAGAAAATATTTACAAATCATCTACCTGATAAGGGACTCATATCTAGAACATATAACGAACTCTTATAACTCAAGGATAAAAAGACAAATAACCCAATAAAAAGTGATCAAAGGATCTGAATAGACACTTCTCGAAAGGAAACATACAAATGGCCAATAAGCACATGAAAAAGTGCTCAACATCATTAGTCATTAGGGAAATGCAAATCAATACCATGATGAGATACCACCTCACACCCACCAGGATGGCTAGAATCACCAAGTCAAAGAGCAAGTATTGATGAGGGTATAGACAAATTGGAACCCTCGTGCACTGCTGGTGGGAACGTGAAATGGTGCAGCAGCTTTGGACAACAGTCTGGCAGCTCCTCAGTGGTAAATTCAGTGTTACGTATGACCCAGCAATTCCACTCCCAGGTATATACCCCCCAAAATGAAAACATGTGTCTATACGAAAACTTGTACACAGCGTTATTCACAACAGCCAAAAGGTGGAAGCAAACCCAAGTGTCCACCAACACATGAAAAGATAAACGAAATGTGGTATACAGATACAGTGGAATATTATTCGGCCATACAAAGGAATCAAGTACTGACACAGCCAGAACATGGATGAATCTTGAAAACATTATGATACATGAAAGTCAGGCACAAAAGACCACAAACTATGTGATTCTATTCAGATGGAAGTTCAGATTAGGGCAATCTATAGAGACAGAAAGTTTGATCAGTGGTTGCTTAGGGCTCAGGGTGGTGGGGAGTTAGGGCTTTAGGGATAGGGGAGGTGTAGCTAAAGGGTACAGAGTCTGCTTCTGAGGCGATGAAGATGTTCTAAAATTGACTGCAGGGATGACTTGCACGTATCCGTGAAAACACTAAAAACCACAGAACTGTACACGTGAGATGGCTAAAGCACATGGTGTGAGAATTATATCTCAACAGAGCTGTTAAACATTTTTTCATAGTAAAAAAGTAATGTGATTTGGTCACTCACTAAACAAAAATTAGAACATTTCAGCCGTCTGAGATTTGACACGCGAGTATAACTTGCGTGCTTTGGATGATGGTTTCAGGCCAGTGTCATTCAACTCCTCTGTCTCCCTGGAAACAGGGAGCAGACGCAGCAGGCTGGGACTGCGGAGTCTTGGGTAGACACAGCACACACTCACCCTGTGGCTCAAATCCCTAGGACAGGTAAACAGCCGCTTTTCTCCTCTTCCGTCACCCACACAGCCGGCACCAGTATCACCTCTCCACACACGCTCCCAGATGAGCCCTGCTCAAAGCTCAAAATGCGGGAGAGAGCTTCACCACCCAGCCTTCCTTACCTGATCGGTATCAGTCTCTTGAACAAAAAATGCTTCTCCATTATCTCCCAATTTCATGTGCAAATCCACTGCTTCCCCATTGATTTCTATGTCAACCTGAAGGAAAAACATACGTTCTTCATCCCAACAGGAAACCTCACGGGCAACGACCACGTCTCTACATACACTTCAGTCACACACATCCCCAAGATATCTCACAATTCCAAACCTCCGTTGGTCACTCTGGTCAAGAAACGGAGTCTACTCCTCCCCCCCAACCACAATCCTAGGTCCATGCAAGCTCGTGATTGCCCCAGTGAGTAGAGCACAACACAGGTAAGGCCACGTGGCTTCCGAGGCTAGACCAGAAAAAGAAGGCAGAGTCCGCCCGGCTCCCTCCCTTGCAGCCAGCCGCCACGGTGTGAGGAAGCCCAGGCCACATGGGTAGCCCGCGCGGAGGCGTCTGGGTGACAGCCTCGGCTAAGAGTCCAGCCAAGGGCCACCAGCCGAGTGAGCAAGTGCATCTACACAGGATCCCAGCCCCCAGCCCTGAGTCTTCAGCTGAGGCCCCAAGCGGCAAAGAGCAGAGACGGGCCAGCCTGCTGCACTTGGTGTGAATTCCTGACCCACAGGATCCCTGGAGCTTAATAAACAGTTGGTTTGTGCCACTAAATCTTGGAGAAATTTATACAATCACAGAGATCAGAGCAATCTGAGTAACTGTCAACTCAGGGACCAGCCCTTCCCAACGGAAAGCTAAAACCCGGGGTCCGCGAGGAGCGCTGGATACGTAAGGCCACGGAAGTGCGAGGATTTTTCTCTAAGGAGAGAACCCGTCCCCCAGGTCACGTACCACCTTCTCTCGGGAACGCAGGACCCCCATCTTCCCAAAGCGGACGTGGAAGGGGGAGCACTGCAGGCTCCCGTTGGGCTGGCGGACCACGATGATGTCAATGCATCCAGACAGGGTGGCGGGGTTCAGCCCCTTGTAGAGCTCCTTCACGGTGACAAACACCTGGCCTGCCAGCTGCCCGACGTAATTCATGGTTTGAGCCTAGGAAACAGAGACACAAGCAAGGCGCACAAACGATTAACTCGGGGCAGGCTCTAGAGCCAGTCAAGGTGAACGTGCCCGCGCTGCATGCCCGACTTCAAAGACACCCAGCTCAGGGCATCTGGCTCCCCTGGAATGGGACCCACCCAGCGCTCCCCACCCCAAACCCTGGCCACCCCAGGAGGCCTGATCTCAGTCGTCACCGGGCTCTTCCTCTCTGAGTCCACAGTACATGTGGCGCTTGCTCTGTCATCATGTGCAGGTTTTACAGACCAAATCTTCAGACTCTTGGGAAGAGAGACTGTATTTGAAGACCTCTTCATATTCCCCACCACGCCAAAAAGAGTAGGTGTTTAATAACGCTGCTAGAAAAAAATGACTATTTTTACTTAAGAAGGAAAAAATAAGTGACTTTTATTTTGAACGGTTTCCATCCTGGTCCTTCTCTGCCCGCCTGATGCTCTCACATCTCGAGGGACACTTGTGTTCGGCTTCAGTCTGTCTGCCCAGCCAATCAACCGAAGTCCACTCAGCAAACATCCAGGGCCTCCACTCCACGAAGGGCCTGGCGCTGGGAACACAGATTAAAAAGACGCAGACCCCGTCCCCCGGAGGGACTCGGGCTCGTGAAGGAGAGAGAAGGAGAATACACGTCCGTGTGGTCGTGTCTGCTTGGACTTAAGGAGATGCTGAGGGACTTACGTCCAGGGAAAG
>NW_006784503.1:2058507-2069376 GCF_000442215.2 Lipotes vexillifer
CCCCCGAGAGGGAGCCGACAGTCGACGGGTGGGGGGCAGGGCTGGGATGCTCCCCGGGAGAGGAAGGCGGACAGGCCGCTGCAGACAGACAGGTGTGTGCACAGGCATAGAGGGGGTGGCGCCTGCGGACGAGAACACGCAGGGGGAGGACGAGAGCCGACACCTGCCAGGAGACTCGGAAGGCGCTTTGCAGCAACTGAAGCCGTCGGGGACTCGGGAACCACAAGATCGGGATTGGATCCGTGATTTAGATAGAGCGCTGCGGTAAAGATGTAGAGAAGGCGGGCAAGAAAAGACACTGAAAGCAGGAAGACCACCTGTGGCTTCTGGTGATGGTGCCGACAAGACAGGATGCCAGCCTGAAAGGCGGCAGTGACGGAAGAAACAAGGCAGAGCGCCAACCCGGGAGACGCTGGGGCACAGGGCAACGGGAGCCCCACCGGCGCCGAGCCCTGGCCCTCCTCACGGCCGGGGCTCTGACGGCCACCCCAGCGTGAGCCACACCCGCCTGGCTGCCCAGCCGGGCTGGCCCGCCCTCCAGTTGCCCGTCCCCCGCCCTGATGCGACTCGGACACTCAGACTGGCCCGGCCTCCCTCGGGGACGCGGCTCTGCTCAGTGGTCCTTCCTTCTCCAGCCCCAGCTACGCCTACGCTTCGGGGCCGAGTCCAGACTCTCGTGTGCCCTCCCCTCTGCACACTTAACGCTCTGGAGGCTGCCAGTTTCACCTGAGCACACAGGGCTCACCAGCATGACTTCCAGCCCTCGCCCACACAGCCCAGTTCCTCGGGGAACCCACCCAGGAGCACGTGGGACCACACGGATGCCACCCGCCCCAGGGCCCCAACGACGGCTCCAGCAGCCGGTGCAGCGCGTGTGCACACCTGGCCCCGACGAGCCTCTGTTACACTGTAACTGAACTTTCTCGCTCTGACGATGTGTCTCTATTTTGCCAGGTGGTTTTCCTGTCACTCGGTGAAGGCAGATTCTCCTGGAGGCCAAGGATCAAGCCTGGTCCTTTCAAGTTACAAAAAAAACAAAACAAAAACTACCCTTTATAAGCCTCACCTCACCCCCTACGACACAAGCAGAAGTGATACTAGCATCCCTGCTTCACAAACCAGGTAACAGAGGCTCAAAAGTGGTCGGTCAAATGCCCTGCAGGCAAACAAGAACTGCTGATTTAATTCTAATTTAGAACAAGCCAGACACCTAAGGCAGTGAACAAAAGCTTCGAAGAAAAGAGTGTGAGAAAGTCCTCTGGCTCGCCGTGCAACTTTAATAAACGATGCCCTCTGGATTCCCTCAGAGGAGGAAGCAGGCAGACCTTCCGAAGACACATTCAGACGTGAAGACCTGGCTCCCTAGCTGTGCAGCGCCCACCGCTAACAAAGGCCCAGGCACAAGAATGCAGAAGATGACGCACCTTCTAAGTCTGCTTAGTGGCACAGGTTAACTAACTTCACGCAAAAGGGGAGGGGGGACAGTTCCTGAACAATACAGAAAAGGATTCTTTGTAACCTTGACACTCCCTGTAGGGAATCATTTTATAAAAGAAATCATCACCACAATGGTCAAACTAGAGTTTAACATACTGGGCTCACTAAGAGAGATAAACTTCTAACTCAGTAGCGGTACCCGCAGTACAAATAACATTTTTGTATGATTTATTTCATATTCATGGCCTCATGTTCACGTGATTCTCACGCAAACCCTGGAGGTATAAGGCCTTTCAGATGGGAAAACTTAAGGACAAGCAAACGTGCCATGAGGCAAACGCCCAAGATCACAGGCCTGGAATCCTACCTTGGCTTTGGTTCTGTCGAGCCCCCCTCCCATCCCCCATGGCTTCCCCCAACTTCATCACCCTCACATAGGAGCCAACCACGCTCACCCCAAACAACAGTGACCACCTGCCCAGCACTGAGGTCTGGAACCCACGCCAGCTCACTGCTCTGCTGGCACTGCTCCTGAGAAGGCCTCAGGCCCCGCCAGCCAGTATTTTTCATTCATAAGAAAGAGAAAGCTCAGGACTGGATGCTATTGCCATCTCTGCATCCTAGCTTCTCATCTGTAAGATGAGGACATCGGCCATAGGTGACCTGCAAGGTCCAATTCCAGCTCCAACTGTCCCAAAGATAAAGGCTGCACTCCTCAATCCTTAGCAACTGAAAGGGCATCTTTAATAATTTAAACGAAATGTTGCTCTCTGCTCTTGTCCTCAAGACCAAAGCATCCCTCCCCCTCCTAACGAGTAAATTCCAGGTTATTGCGCAGAACCTGAGAATTCCGAAGCTGGCAGGATCCTGACTGAGTTGCTGCCCCAACACCCTCGTTTTCAAGGAATAAGCCCAGAAACGGTAAGTGACTCAGGTCAAGCTCCCCCCACGGCAGAGATGGAGCCGGACTCAGATTCCTCGATTTCCAGCCCCTGTGATCTTCCCTTTGTGGGGGCCACGGGATTGGCTGGTGTGTTTTTCCGACCACAAATGATCAGAAGTTGCTTTGATATCTTTAGCTTCCCCCTCTATTGAATAACTTACCTACAGATCTGAAGACACCTCCATTTGGAGGCAGAAAATCTGGTCTATAATCCTTAACAGATGACAGGGTCAGGACCCCACCTGGCAACACGCTCCTTGGAACTGTCAACATCTACACCCTGGGGCTGCCCAAACTGGGCACTGACAATTTTTTAGAAGGGAGAACACTACCACCTCACATTTATTTGGATGGCTGCTACCTAAAAGGTAGGAAGAAACATGCACTGGTGAGGATGTAAAGAAAATGGAACCCATGTGCACTGTTGGAGGAATTGCAAAACGGTGCAGCGACGGCGTGGTGACCCCTCAACAAACTTAAGACAGGGCTGCCACATGACCTAGCAATGCCACCTCTGGGTATACAGTCGAGAGAACTGAAAGCTAGGTCTCAAAGAGATAACCTGCACATCCGTGTTCACAGCAGCATTACTCCCAACAGCCAAAAGGTGGGAACAACCCAAGCGGCCACAGATGGATAAATGGATAAACAGAATGCAGTATTACAGACACAATGGAATACTACTCAGCCTTAAAAAAGAAAGGAAATTCTGGCACATGTTACAACATGCATGAGCCTTGAGGGCATTACGCTAAGTGACACAAACCAGTTACAAAAGGACAAATACTGTATGCTCCTACTTATCTGAGGTACCTAGAGCAGATAAACCCATAGAAACAGAAGGCAGAACGGTGATTACCAGGGGGTAGGGATAGGGCAGGGGAAGTTCATGTCTAAAGGGGACAGAGCTTCAGTTGTGCAAGATGAGAAAAGTTCTGGAGCTAGATGGTGACCGTCCACCGTGTGAATGCACAACCACGTGCATGTATTACGTTAAGTCTACTGAACTGTTCACTCAAAAGTGGTTAAAAGAATAAATTTTATGTCACGTGCATTTTACCACCATTTCTAAACTTTTTTACAAGGAGGGTAAAGGAGAATACTGCTTTAACCAAAACTCATTTCAGGAAGGGGAACCATTATTTGGTTAAAAAGTTTCTTTGAGTGACCGCTTGGGCCCACGACACCTCCAGTGCCTGCCTGGCCGAGGGGCGTGAAGGCAACCACACTCTCCTTGACCTTCCCTTCATCCGGGGTCTCTTGTACACACACGCTGGCGAATAGGTACCGAATACAAGAATAAACCAGCTGGGCGCCGGTGCCCAAGTTTCACTTCCGTCAGTTCTGTTTGAAGTAAAAGGCTCAAGGATGAAGCTAATTTGATGTCAGTGAAGAAGCCAGGCCAGCCAGAGCCCCCCTCCCTGCCGCCCTTCACCTCCCTCCCGCCACGGTGTCCGCAGAGACACAGCAGCAGGCGCTGAGGGGGACGTTTGCCCCGAAGAAGAAAGTGCCTCAGGACCTCAAGAGAAGCCAAAGATGCACACAAAACAAATGCTGCAACTTCCACTGAACAGCTCTGACACACCTGCTCTCCACTCACCCCATTCCAAGTTACTTTTCAATCTCTTGATTTTAATCTCAGAATTTGGCAGGAAACACCTGCTTCACCTGACAAGGCTTCACTGACCACGTGCAACGGGATTCCACAACCCTCGTTCAAAAGTTTTTCAAGGAAAGCTGAGCCAAACCTCCAGAAAAAACCCTCTGGCCAAACTGGGGCTCTCTAAGCTGTGCTTAACTCTGAGGTGAGGAAACAGGTAAATATATTTTTCTCAACATGACATCTTCTAGCTTGACCTCCTGGAATACTACTAATTTTCTAAGATTATTCCATGCCACTGGAACAGTGTCTTTCCGGATA
The DNA here is from genome assembly GCF_000442215.2 of Lipotes vexillifer. Taxonomy (NCBI): domain Eukaryota; kingdom Metazoa; phylum Chordata; class Mammalia; order Artiodactyla; family Lipotidae; genus Lipotes; species Lipotes vexillifer. The sequence goes on from NW_006784503.1 coordinate 2,062,809, forward strand.
ATTCTTCCCTAAGTTAGAAACCACTGCAGTAGTGGTATTAGATCCCAACAGATAATACACCACGGAGCACAAAAATCCAAAAGCATATTCCCACTGGGGATTCTATCTGCAACATTCATAATCAACAGTGTCTTCAGCTTGAAGAGCAGCAATTATTAAAACGAGGGGCTTCCCTGGTGGCGCAGTGGCTAAGAATCCACCTGCCAATGCAGGGGACTCGGGTTCGAGCCCTGGTCCAGGAAGATCCCACATACCGCGGAGCAACTAAGCTCGTGCACCACAACTGCTAAGCCTGCGCTCTAGAGCCCGCGAGCCACAACTACTGAAGCCCGTGCGCCTAGAGCCCGTGCTCCACAACAAGAGAAGCCACCGCAATGAGAAGCCCGCGCACCGCAACGAAGAGCAGCCTCAGCTCGCCGTAACTAGAGAAAGCCCACGCGCAGCAACGAAGACCTAACGCAGCCAAAAATAAATTAATTAATTTTTTAAAAAAAGAACCTAAACATGGGGCTTTGAATTATTTTAGGCCAGTCCCTTTAATCGTCAATTCAGGAATCATTCCCGCTCATTTATTATGCAAGTGGACAAAAGTGATTTTAATTCCCTTCCCGGTTCTGTCAAGGAGACTATTATCGAAGGCATGTTATCTAGGAAATAACAGTGTCTCCATTTTCATACTGTGGCTGTGCTTCCCGGCCGTGACACAGTGATGCTACGACAGGCGACACCCAAGTCGGAGCTACTCCTCTCCAGGAAGGCTGGTGGATCAGGGCGCGGGGCTGAGAAACCTCACCTTAGCAAAGGTCAAAAAGAGTGCAAAACGGTCTCAATAAACACAATTCTCAGAATCCCCATTTTTGTTAAACCTTCCTCACCTTCATCATTTCCTTCTACCTTCAACTCTTTAAGTCCCGCAAGAGTTCTACAATCACCCCTTAACCTGTATTTCCCATTGTGTCTCCAACGTCCTCATCTGCATGTCAGGATACCTTGTTCATCTACGCGCCCAAAATCACTCATCGTTTTGCAAACTGAACCTTCCAGTGGCCCTCCTGTTCAGTTAACACCAACCCCTCCCATCCTGGGCAGTTGCTTGATAAACGCAGGCTGTCATTTGTCAAGCGGCTGGAGAGACCCCATCCAGCAAGCTGTCTGCCCTCCTTGAGGACGGGGAGGGGGCCTGCTCATCTCTGGTCCCAGGGACCCAGGAAATGTTGCGGACACACACGACCGCGTTTCCTTTAACTTCCCAGGCTACCTCTGACTACATTGTTCAGCATTTGCCAGGAGCCTAATCTCTTGTATTTGTCTATTAAGATAGGTACGTGTGGAATGATGTGATTGAATTAAATCTATACGGTGACTGTCTTCCAAAAAGTGAAAATGCTTCATTGGTTGGGAACGCTTTTGCATTGGTTCGATGGAAACAGAGGATGCACAATCAAAGCTGCCCCGGTCCTACTCTCTATCACTTTGAAACAAATGCACGTCCCAGAGTGACGGACCAGAGTGCAGGAGAAGCCTGTTTCTCCCTGGTGACCATGGTGGCACAACAGGACTGGGGCGGTGGCAGGTAGGGGGGTGCGAAGCTATGTCACAGAGGGGACCCCCAGGGCAGACATGGCCACACGGGTGGGCACAATATTCTAGTGCTTTAATGAGGAACGAGGAGACAGGTCATCACATAAACAGAAATGAGGAAACGTACCAGAAGCTAATGAAAGAGAACTACTGAAAACAAATTCCCTAACTCTACTAGAATTTCAGCAAAGGCTAACCTGTGGATCATCTCTGCAAGGACATCCAGAATGAAAGAGAATTTCGGGCTCTCTGAGAAAACAAATTCTATCGCGTATGATGTTAACTTTTTGTTGGTCAACGCAGCCCCCCCGCCCCCAGGCCGATCCTTGTTTCCATGAGGCTCTCCGGGGAGCTGCAGGTGCAGTCTGAACACACATGCTTCTTACCTGATGCAACAACCAGCAACTCCAGGGAGAATAAGTGGAGGCAAGAAGATAAAATGATGGTTTGGAGAAAGATTTAAATGGGCTTGGAAAACCACGACGGGTGCCTACTGACTCTGGAGAACAAGGAATACTCCAAAGCCATCAGACCTAACGCCCACCCCGTGGGTGCTGCAAATCCTCAGCAGGCCACTAATCACTAATAATCACCTTTTCCTGAATCCCAGGTGAAAGGCCACGCAAGCCTCCACACGACATTTGTTCAGCACTTCACGACACACGAAACTCCTTTGCCCAGGGCAGCTCATCTGATGCAAATCTATGAAACTCCTTTGCATAGACTGAGTACTCAGGACCGACATCATTACCCCATTTCCGACAAGGAACTGGGGCGCCGGGCTTGCGTGGTGTTCAGGGCAGCACAGCCGGTAAGCGGCAGTGAGGACGGGAGCCCAGGTTGAACCCCTGGCCCTCCCTGTCCTGCTGCGCGTAGCATTGCCTCCCCTTCTTGCTGGACAGAACTGGTATCAATGGGTGAGGCCCAGTTAAAGAAAGACCAGTCGTGTGTGGCTTTAGCGAAACAGATGGCAGTCATCTAGTTCTAAAAGTCGGTAACGTTCGGCACACATTTACAGGGTATCCAGTGCTACCCCGGTGATCAGAGATTGTAATTAAAGTCGGAATCAGAGAGAGGCCATCCCGGAGCCAGGGTGGAAAGCACAATCTATGAGACCAAGCTTCTAAGAGAACTGACTCGTTAGAGCGAGTGAGCTCAGCATCAATGGGAGTATTCAAAGAATCTCAGCCACGATCCAACAACGAGGTTGTAAAGGAAATTCAAGAATGGGGCTCTAAGCTGATAATTCTGTGACCTGGTCATAACAACATCATAAAAGCAAGTCTTCATCCCAAGCAAGAAACCAGGGGTTTGGAGCTGTTTTTTTGTTTTAGGGTTGTTGGGGTTTTTTGTTTGTTTTTTGTTTTTTGGCGGGGGGAGGGGGAGAGCGGGGATGTAGGGGAGAGGGATTTGTTTGGGAATTTTTTTTTGTCCCATCATAAAAAATTCCAGACGTGCACACACCGCCTCAAAGTAGCTTAGCAAGTCTGGGTATGAGGGGAACAGTGCTAAAATTCAAAAATTAGAAGAAATTAAGAAAACGGGAATTGTTCTCTCCTAGGAACATAAAACTCATGAATACAATGCCCCCAACTAAATTCACTACAAATGCAGTTTAGGTAACAAGCTCATAACATGTTTCTTGACAACAAACAGGCCATGAAAGATAAAGGATAAGTATGAAAAATAGAAACTGCATAAAATTGGGGGTGTGGACAAACAAACAAAAAATGCTGCCTGCCATTTCAGTAAACAAATAACGTTGCCTGCCATTCTGGTAAACAATGAATGTCACCCCACCATCAAGCCACCCGCCACTGCAGCCACCCCAACAGTGCACCCTGAAGGGAACTCAGGATGGAGAAAAACAGGATACCAGCTCTAGACAATTAAAATCTATTTCAGGGCTTCCCTGGTGGCGCAGTGGTTGGGAGTCCGCCTGCCGATGCAGGGGACGCGGGTTCGTGCCCCGGTCCGGCAGGTCTGTGGTCTCCCAAGCTGTCCTGGTTCAGGTGGCACGAAGCAGAGATTCTGCCTTTAGCTGTAGCCCTAACAAATGTGTGACCTTAAAAATCATCCCGTTACACTTCAATTTCTTTACCTTTACCTCCTGGGAATATCGAAATAATCATTAGTGAAAACATTAGCAAAAAAAAAAAAAAAAACCTATTTCAAAGAATTCATTTCAATGAGCCCAGATTCTTGCATCTTCCCGTACGTTGACAAGTCCTCAAATCTTTCACTTGAGATGTCTGGGGTTTTGTCATTAGCAGTAATCTTTTGATGCTCAACTACATTTTTTTGTTTTCAGCAAAAAATTCCTCTATCCGCTGGCTCCCCCCTTACCTCTCTGGAGCACCCAGGCTGTTAGTCCTCGATAAGGTCACAGATAAACATAGCTCTCCGCTTTCAGGTGCGCATGTGTGTTTAGTCAATGGGGCTCCAAAGGCCTGGATGTGCTCGCCTTCCTCCGGCACTTGTGAGCTGTGTGCACGGCGGCCAGGTCTTCACATGCCCTCTCTGATGAGGCCTCGCCGCTGTCACCAAGAGCGAGGTACAAGACGGTGACTTTGAAAAGGTCTTTGCCCTTGGAAAGCACAGGCCAAACGTCTGCCATTTCTTCCCTGAGCAAATGACTCGATAAGTCGGACTCAGTCGTGGGCTCTGGGTGTGACATTTTCACAAGCGTTCACACCTTCCTCAGCTACCCCTCCTCGGGGCTGCAGAAGGTCAATCCAAAACCTTCCCCCACAGTCCTCAAGGTCTAAAAGGTCAGACACCCTCCTTCATTCAATCTGGGATCTGAAGACATCTTTGGCACTTCTGTCCTCAGGACGACTCATGGCTTCCTGGAGCGAGCCTGCCAGGAATCCACCACCTGTGCACGCAGCCGTGTGCTCTGTCACCTCTCCCCTCACAGCAGGTGCCTAAGGGACTCCTGTGGACTCTGGGTTGAAGGCACATGCAGGGAGTGTCCTGGTTGGAAAAACCCAACATCACGCAGGGCGAGGCCTCTGACTTTGTGTTCCTGTGATCAGCAGCAGGGTTACACCCCCAGAAACCCAACCAGCTGCTGCTCTCTGGGGCCAGCAGGCCGGCCTGCCAGCTACTCTGGTCAAAGGAGCGCATCTGAGGGACTTCTCAGTATCCACTGAGTGCATATTTACTGGCAACGCTGGGCGAAGACAATAACGCAGCAAACCAGCGTGACACAAACCTTTAAACCTGCTGTCCGTTTTCACATACCATTAAGGCTGGTACACCATCCAGGTGGGATAATAATCAAGAGTTTTAGTTGTTTGCTTAGTTATCATAATGACGCAAGGGATATAATTTTCCCAGTTTGCAGAGAGCCTATATATAACCTGGGCAGGGTAAGGGGTGGAAGCAACATCCAAACCCAGGTTCAGTCTATATCCAACACTATGACAATCCTGCCAACCTCCCGTATGACTTGATGGTCCGACCTACCTATGGGGCAGCGCGCGCAGACTTTAAATGATACCTGCGGAAAGGCAAATATAACGCACAGCATTTAAAAATATATTCACTTCTCCAACGGTGAAGGCAAAGTCATCCACCACGGTACATTTTAAGAGTTTTATCTGCGGGCTTGGAAATTGGTCTGCTTGCTCCAGGGGTATGTCTGTGCTTGCCGGTTGGTCCAGGAGCAGCAGACCAGCCTCATCCTCTGACATCTCCAAGTGGCACACGCAGGCAAGCAGAAGGTGCTCAGGGCAAGCGCACAGGCTCGGCTGAGCCCTGCCACCAGCTAATAGTCAGGGCCATGCCCCAGGGACCTTGCAGCTCTGGAAAGGGTCTCATTACTTTTGAGTTAACGAAGAAAAAGGGCAAAGAGATTTTACCATTAAAATCTAAATTAAATACCCATGGATAAAACCTCCTCCTCCTTTTTATCCAGATCTACCTCAAGCGTCTGAAAGTCACCTCTGAGGACTGGTGAGTAACTAGCCAGTCCCACCCCTTCCCACACACGTCCACTCCCCCTACACCCAGCAGATGACACAAAAGCTCACCTGTGCCCGGCACGGGGCTTGGCACCAGCCAAGGCTAATTCCTGTCTGGAGAAGCTGGAAGTCTTACATCTTAGCTGGCTCAGTTATTGAACAACTGAACGTGGACGTCCATCTATAACCTTTCTGGACACTGAAGAATTTGCTCTGGGAGAGTGAGCATCTGCCACTGGGCGTATTTAAGCCATTTGGCTTTTATTAGCTAGGACCATTCTTCCTCGAGGATGCGACAGAAGCTGCCTCTCTGGGGTTCTCCCCACATCTCCCTGAAGCCCCGGGACGTCTCTCTCTTCATCTGAGGGTGGCTGTGTGACTGCCCCTTGTGCCCTAGCACTCTAGCCGGGCCTCACAGAGATGGGTGGGGGGCCTCCACCCATCACCCCTGGCTGATCTCCGCTGAGCACATTCCAGACTCTGTCTTCACGTCTGGGGTCCAAATGTGAGGTCTGACCAGCTCTGGGTAACAACATAAACATCGTGCTGCCAAGATCACATTCACCTGGGAGGTTACGAGGCAAACGCTGGTTTTCATACAAAGCATTAAAAAAAGACAATTTCTAAGAAATTCCAAAAATGATATTATGACTAATAAGACTTAGATGGAAATGAAATTGGTTTATAAACAGCGTTATCTCCCTCGTGCTATTTATACTAACGGCAAAGAGGAAGTCTTTCTTCAGAGCACTGTGCGTTGATATTTATCAGTTGGCACGTGTGATAAATTATATACAAAAGACCAACGAGGAAGTATGACTTAGGTGCAGCGTGATGCAGGGTAAACAACGCCAGACTGGAAGTCCAGGTGCCAGGGCTTCACGCCCATCGCTGCCGCGCTGACAGCACACGCTGGGGCAAGTCCCTTCCCCCTGGTCACTCTGGACCAGGTGAGTCCGGCAGCAGCTGCCCCATGTGTTAGTCCGACCATGTTTCTTTTTTTTTTTTTTTTTTTTTTT
>NW_006784503.1:2069582-2073129 GCF_000442215.2 Lipotes vexillifer
TGGCTCACGGGCCCAGCCGCTCCGCGGCATGTGGGATCTTCCCGGACCGGGGCACGAACCCGCGTCCCCTGCATCGGCAGGCGGACTCTCAACCATCTGCGTCACCAGGGAAGCCCACGTCCGACCATCTTGAACAGAGCACTAAGAGAAACTTCGTGCGCAAGAGAGCAAACTTCTGTGTCCGTCAGTACCCCTGAGGATGCAGGGACTTTATTGGCACGCCAGTGTTCTTCAGGAGGCACTCTGGTCCAAAGTAAGAAAAATTCACCAGAAAAACTTGCAATGCTTTTGAAAAGCTTGCAGGTCACACTAATATCAATACTTCCTGACAAAAGTGATGACGCAGCCCGCCCTGGGGTCCCCGCGCCAAAGCCCTCTCTGAATTAAGCAGGTCCTGCCCATCACAGCTCAGCTCCAGGCCCAGAGGAAGGGCGAGCCAGCTGCAGGCCATCCTGCAGGATGCAGGGTATATGGCAGGAGGCGTGGGGCGTGAGTGTGTCCAGGATGCAGGGGGCTGTCGCTCTACGACGTCAGTCAGGAAAGCGGGCGTCCAGAATCACTCCAGACACTCAGCAAAGACAGAGAGGGAAGGCCGAGGAGATTTTCTCCTCTTTCAAGGCCGCCCACAGGGGAGGAGCCCCACACTCTGGGCACACCGCAGATGCACAAACGCGCCAGCTACCCCAGTCTCGTATGGGTCCAGGGGGCAGCGCTGCGAACACTTGTCAAGAGGAGGGAATGGAGGTCTCATGACTTCTCACCTCACTGTGACGCCAGAAAAGTCAGCATTTCACCCAAAATCGGCAGACTCCTTCTCCAGCATTCACAGATTGCCAAGAAACACTGCTTTCTTGGAACTTCTGCCAAAATTCAATACCCCAGCCACAGCTCTCGTAACCCTGTGGCTTTGCTAATACCATCCACCTCTAAAATATTAAAGTCAATTTAAGATGGCCTCAGACCAACGCAACAGAAAAATGAGCAAAAGAGAGAGAGTTCATAGAGAAAGAAGTCCATTTGGTCAAAGATGTGTGAGAAGATACTCAATCCTATTCATAATTTAAGATATGCAAATCAAAGGAGGCCTTTCAGGTGGTCCAAAATCAAAGCATTTTGTGAAAACCTGAGGGGCTGGTGAGAACAGGAGAAAACGAACACTCACCACTCCCTGCCGGAGGGGTAATAAACGGGGTAAGCATTGTGGCAATAGCTGTCATTTTTTGCACACACCAGCAAACTCCAGCCATTCTTCTGCTAGGTACAAAACAGTAATCCGGGCACTGATTATAATAAGGAAAATTAGAAACAAATATCTACAGGACTTCAGTTAAGTAAATTAGGGACCACCCACACCATATAATTGAATATTACGAGGCTGTTAAAAAAAAAGAGGAAGAGGTCGTTCTCCAAATACTAACATGAAAAGGTACATATACTGTGTGGAAAAAGTACCAAAATATTCATAATATGAACCCATTTCTAAGAATTACATTTATACATATTCTCATATGCACAAAAAAATTATGGACTGATGTACAGACCAAACAATGTTCACAGGCTCACCCCAGGGAACAGGCCTGGGCAAGGGGACGAGACCTTCACTTTTCATCACGAATATTTCCAAGGCGTTGGTTCCTGGGTTTTGTTTTCTACATGCGCATGTACTGCTTTAACGTTAATTTTTAATGACCTCAGAGAACTGGGGGAGGGATGGCAAACTCTGGTCTGCTCGGTGTCAGGGTCTCCCTAGCACTGAAACTGCTGGACAGGCGGGGGCGATGCGGGGTGGTCCTGCTTTGGTCGGAAAGGTCAGATGGGTGACCGCTCCTGCAGCGTTGGGATTGTGCAACGCTCCGATCTTACAATCCCGTGTGATGAGTGTTCTCAGGTCCTTGCCAAGGAGCACAAAAGGCCTGGGTGGTGGAGGGTGGAGGCAGCTGAACTATCCCGGCGGCCAATGTGCTGGAAAAACAGGCCCAGGTTTAGACCCCGATCCCCCAGCTCTTGACCCCGTAACTCACGAATGGAGCACAGGGCTTGCAGCCTCTCTTTCCACCCCAGCAAGGGCCCTCTGTCCAGGTCTGTGTCTTGGCCAAACAGAAAGCCCTGCTTCTGTGGCTTCTGGGCGAACCCTGCTCCCTCCACCCAAATATCACCTGGACGCTCAAGAGTGCTGCCTACAGCTCAGGGGTAAGAGCTTGAGCCGCAGAGGCAGACAGCTGGCCTTCACCTCCCAGCTCCACCACCTGCTAAGCCATGACCATGAACGACTGACCGATCCCTCGGCCGCCCAGTCTCATATGCATAAAACGGACGACCCTAACAGCACCCACCTCATAGGATGGGTATACGTGGAGTTCTTTTCCAAGTGCACAGCCAAACGAAAGCCAGGTGCTAACCCTCTGGTCACAAATGGCACCAAAGGCCGGACTGTGAGTTAAGGCTGCAACCTGACAGCGCTTTGCATATGTCAACTATTTAGATCGCACCCTCCCAAAAAGACAGGGCCAAAGAATACTACTGGTTGAAATTAATACAGAAATATCAGAAGGGTATGGTTAGATTCCAATAGGCTGGGAATACATTTCCATTGTATCCAAAAATCTGAGCCCAAAGGCAACCCAAAGACTGGGCCACAGGCTGGAGTGATGCAGAGTTCACCGGCAGGAAATTGTCTGGCCAAAGCGGGGAGCTGCCTTGTGGGTGCCCGGTTATCCCACGACCCTCGCTGCTTCTATCTTTGGTAAACCAAAGGTGGATGCCTAGAGAGACCAATCAATGCAGAGGAAGATTTCACCAAAGAGAGAGAAGACATGTGTCCAAGGAGATAACGGGCCTTCCGGGAAGGAGGCATGTGGTGGAAGCATGCTGATCGTGTCCCAGGCGCACTGGGCACACAGGGTGTCTCGAATGCAGGGTCTGTGGTCGGCCTTAGCAGTCGATGCAGAGCCATGACTCTGCTCTAACAACCTGTAGCTCTTTACTCGAAAGCATTCAGCACCAGGAAAAAACGTTGTCGCAAGAATCCCAAACCTGCTCAGTGTGTTGAGAGATGTGGTTTCCATCACCGGCGCGGAAAAGCATCCTCTCCAGAGGGAGCCCTGTCCCTTCGCCCAACACCTGACACACGCAGGCCCCTCCCCGCACACCAGGCACTCGGTCTCACACACCCCGCTTCCCTCCACCAGAGTTCGCACGTGGGGGCACACGGGCACACACAGACGCATCTCAGCTAAACAAGTTTCACAAAACAATACCTAACCTCAGATTAGTATGTCCGGGTCTGGGATTTTCTCTTCTATTCTATTTCACCTTTTCTAAAATGCCCATGGGCCTACTAAACTGATTTTAGGACCAGAGGGTGACAGGCGGCGCTGTGAAGAATCCTGGCCTGTGCCAGTATTCACTTCTCGTTGTTTAAATAAAAGGTGGGGCGGGGTCGGGGGGAGACATGGGAAGAGGAAGGGCAAGGGGCACACAAGGAAGTGTGGAGGACACAGGACAGGGGGGCAGGTCACAGTCTCCCTGACGCCCCCCCCCCCCCCCC
>NW_006784503.1:2073321-2080770 GCF_000442215.2 Lipotes vexillifer
TTGCATCCCCCGAGCTGGACCTGCTGCCAGGAATGAAAGCAGGTGTCAGGCCCCTGCTCTTTCTAGACCCTCCGCTCACAGCTTAGAAAGCTCCCGCTGATGGGCTTTGCTCGAACTTTGCTCGACTTCTTTTCACAAATCCCACTCCGATTCTAAGTGCGTGGGCTTCGGGCGTAATAAACCCGGCCAGGGTTCAGTGAAACCTAAGAAGTGGGACTTCGCCCGCCCTCCCCAAGGCACTCGCCCCAACGCTGACCGGGCATCGCAGCCTCGCACGTTCCTTGTCACCTCAACAGCACCCAGTTCTCATGGCTCGGTCACGCTGAGGAAGCTGAAGTGCAAACAGGTCAAACCACCAGCCTCAGTGTCCCAACTGGGCCACCGCCTCCTAGGGCTTTTTCAAAATGCTCCAAAGGCCATTCCCGCCAACAGGCCTTTCCTGGAATGAGCTGCCTACAGCGTCACCCATCCCCATCGGCACCCCTGCCCAAATCAATTCATCACATTTGGGTACCTTTTAGACCTTGAACCCAGAATCGAAAGGACCCAGGGGAGGCCAACTCACAGTGTGAGAGGGGGTCCCACAGCACTGATTTACAGCCCAGAGGCCAGAGTCGGGCAGCACTGTCCCAACTCTACAATTCGCCCTCCTCACTGGCGCCCTGCGTTCCTCCCTTAAAATAACAGTGACCACAGGGACTCCGCATTCTTTCCCAGGGGCTCTGTGTATCTCAGTGAACGTTTACCATAACTTGCAAATGGGTGTGATTCTCTCTCTTCATTGCCTAGGAGAAGAAACGCTCAAGAGACACTCAAGAGAATGTGTCTTTGGCCCAAGTTACAAGTGGGTAAGTGGCTAAAACTACAAAGCCAAGTTCTTTGCACCAGCCTGCGTGCCCCATAGGCCTCAGGCCCTTCTTTTGAAATCTCTCTCCATCTCCTGCCCTCCACCCTGCCCTCTGGTCCAGGGCCCTGAACACAGCTGACTGGGTGGGGGGCAGGCTTACAGACTTCCTCCTGGCCAGGCTGGCCACACTACCCCCCTCCCAGGGCAGACTTCCCAGCCTTTCCAAGGTTCCCTCAAGACCAGGAGATCCGTCGGTGCCCCACCCGAGTGCCCAAGTTCTCTCCCTTGCAACAAGACTCAGCAGGTCTGTCCTCTGCAGCCATTCTTTTCCAGAGTGCTGAGATTTTGGACAACTGAGACCCAGGATGGTGAAGGCACCTGGGCAGGGCCGCACTGCCAGGCCAACGCAGAGGCCAGACGAGAGCCCAGGCCTCCAGGCCCACTAAGTTCAGGTCCAGGGCTCTGTCCAGGCCTGGCCCCACACCATACGGCCCTCCACACAAACAAGCATAAAAGCTCCAACCACACACCCATACACAAAAACACTCGATAATAAAACAGATGTCGGCAGATGTGAATGAAGCATTATCAAAATACAGAACCGGAAGACAAACTCTTAGATTTCCACCATTTCTGGGGGGAAGACGCGTACGTGTGTGTTTATTTCTCAGTTGCTGTACATTCCGCAATTGCTTACTTTAATTCGTAAGACCCAAATTATAGAACAGGGACAAACAGTAAATTTCACAATCACCCCCCATTACCCACCCCCTCCCATAAAAACAGTTGATAAGCTCATCTCTCCAAAACACTCCTGGAAACTACTGGGCTCTAAAAACTCTCTGAATTAACACGGCCAGTTGTTTTAGTCAAGTTCCTGTTTGTTGGTCAAAACGGGGTTGACATCTGCGTTCTCCAGCCACCACCCTCCATGCAAATGACCAGCCAGTCATCTATACACACCCCTGCTCCACGCACTTCAAGGTATTTCCAAAACACTACTTTTCATCCTACAGTTTCCCCACCTTCCCCCAAATAAAATTATTCGCAGGGGCATCTGATGGAAGGCCTAGCACCCAGCAGGCTGCAGGAAAGGTGCACAGAAGCTGGCAGAGGAGGGACCAGGCTGTATGTAATCCGAGAACCAGGATTCCAACCCGGGCTCAGCCTGCCGCCCAGCAGCTGTGTGACCTTGGGCACGTAAGTCAACCTCCCCGGAGCCTGTTTCTTCAACAGCAAAGCAGGAATCCTAAATAACCCACCCCCACCTCCCCGAACAGTTTCATAAAAGTCCCCGGCGCTAAGCAAGGGCTGCTTGCTGCCCAAGTACTACCCACACGTCCTGCCAGGACGGAGTCCCGCGGCCACCCCTCGAGTTCACTACGCCGATCAAGGTCAGCCCTTTGGGAGAAGGCCCGAGGGAAGCTCACGAGGCCGCCGGGTCCCTGGGCCTGTTCTCCGCCTCCCTCCCCGAAACACTTGCCCCGAAAAGGCCGCGGGGACAGAGTGTGGTCCCCGGGCATCACGTCGTCCCGCAACCCCCGGCCGGCAGCGGCCCGACCGCGCCCCCCGCCCCCGGGCGGTGCCCCGCCCTGCCCAGCTCGGCCCCGCAGAGGCTGTGGTCCCTACCTCGGCGGCGGCCGGGGTTTGGCCCGGGCTCCACGGAGACTCGACACGGAAGGCTGGCGGCGGAGAGGCTGTTACTCACCTTGCGGCGCCGCGCGCTTGGCCGCCTTTGTATGCAAACACCCAGCCCGCTTCGCGCTCCCGGTCTGCGCGGCCCGGCCCCCGGGGGCGGGGCGAGCGGGGTGGCGCGAGGGGCCTCACGAGACTCGGGCCACTCGGCTGCTTTCAGGGCCCGCCCGGCCCCAGGCGGCAGAGCCTCCCTCGCAGGAAGTGCCGGGGCAGCCCGCCCCCTCCCTCCTCGCCTACCTTAGTGCTCTTTACTGAGATGCAGAAGGAAGACGGAAGATGCGGGCTCGGAAGGAAACACGAGTGCAGTTCTGGCCACTCTAAGGCTGGGATTTTTTTTCCAGCCAACCCAGACATGTCGGGAAGGGGAAGGCTTCTGGTGCTCGCTGAAGAAGCCTGCTGGCTCTAGGTAGAGGTTTAGGGCCATCTGCTATCTTTCTCTGCTTATCCGCATTATTTGCACTGCATCTAAACAAGTCCAGACTCCGCAGGGAGAATTTGTTTCCAACAAGCAATGAGGAGAAAACACTAGATCACGTTTCGGTATAAACTGAGCTGGATTCACGAAAGCCCCTTACCCTGCTAATCCTGCCCTGGCTGGAGTCCCCCTGGGAGGGCCCTTGCTGTGCTGTCTGCAACCAAGCAGTCACCCAGCTGTGACTCAGCCAGGACAGCTGAGGTGATCCCCTGGGCCAATCCCTGGACCTGCTGCTTTCAGCCCAACTCAGAAGAGGAGAAGGAAACCACCGGGATGCGATGCGTACGCTTGCTCCAGCCTCTGGAGGAGGAAGGAGGGAGGAGTGATGCCAGGGCAAAGCGATGCAAGCACCCTGGATCCTAAAAAGACTCAGACTCGGTTTCACTATCTGGAAAATGGGAGGCAGATGCTCAACACATAGATCCACTTTGAGGATGGAAATGGCCATCATGTGAAATACATGGCCTTTGCTAACGTGAAAGATTTTTAAGTTCTAGAACCCTATACATTAAGGAGTGGTGATTCCCAGGATTTGTTCAATGCTTAGCCCAGCTGTGATACAGAGACTGCCCAGCTTGCCCAGCCTCAAGACTCAGCAGGCTGCTGACCTTCCTCCTAGGGGGACACCTAGAGAAGGCTGATGATGCGTAAGGCTAAACAATTACAACTCCTCGATTGTCAGAACTTTTCTCTACATAGAAAAGCGACGAGAATGATCTAATCCGCCCTATTGCAGCTGGAAATCTCCGTCCTTCTATCCAGTGACGATAACAATCCTGGGAATTCTGAAGTTTTCCAGATTAACTACCTACACAATTGAAAGGGCTCTGCAAGGGGGAGGGGAGACAGGAGAGTGACCGCTTGCCCCTCTTCACCTGAGTCTCTTGAAACGATACAGGTGGGTGTGAAATTGACTCATCTCCTGACAGTGACAACAGTGGTTAGCTCTGTAAATGCCCAGGGCAGAAAGGATACCAGAGAAAGAACAATGAATTTCCCCCAGAGGGCTATACTTTATCTCTGGTGCCTGACTTGGTCTCCTAGGGAGGGAGGGAATCTCAGTAGGATACGTGGCCAGGGTTTGGCTGGAGGCCTTCAGCACAGAGGCCTCGACAACCAGATGGGAACCAGGGACCACCCGGTGCTGCGTCGCCCCGCCCCTTGGAGGGCAGGGCACAGAGCAGCGTGAAAATCCACCAGAGGTGGAGTGGGTCCCATCCCAGCGGGGTGCCGTGGGCGGGCGAACCCAAAGCGAGTTTCTTGGGAGAAGAGGCAGGTATGAGAGGTCCTGGGTTCCACAGGAGGAGGAGGGAGGGTACACCTGGGGGAGCGAATGCTTGGAACCAAAGCACAGAGGGCCCACCCCCAAATTAGGGGGAGGATCATAGATGAGGGCTGAGGCATCCAAGAGGGCAAAAGAAGTCGCAGGGAGATTAAGGGGAGCGGCTAACAATTGGCCACAGCTGAAGGCCACACCACCCTAATTCGCCTTAACACATACATTAATTAGACAGCACAGTGCACCCTCCCCTGGGCCACGCGCCGGGCAGAGTCCAAGACTCATGGGGCTCAGGCACACCGTGCAGCAGGGAAGCAAGGAGAGCCCCCAGCCTCAGGGCAGAGGGAGATGCAGGTCCCCCACTGGCCGGAGGGCCACACTGCCTGGCATGGAGAGCAGTCACCAACCCCGCAAGCCCCAGCCCCGTCTGTGTCCCCGCCTTCATTCAGTACTCATGTGTTGAGTGCCGCCCTGTGCCCATGCTGAGCGCTGGGGGCTCCAGCGGGGACCAGGCCAGTCGCGGCGTCTGTCCTCCGTTGAGTGTTCGGTTGGGGGCAGTAATGTCGGTCGATGGCACAGATACACATAAAAATTGTTACCCTATTCAGTGCCACCATGAACTGACCTGTTGGACATGGCTGCGGAACTTGACCTGCTGGGCCCCAGAGGAAGAGGGGTAGGCGCTAACGTGCACTACTCTAGGCCGGGTGTGCTGGAGCAGACCGACGGGAGGAGGCCAACCTGTGCAGAGCGGGATGGCACCTGCAGGGCTTGACGGAAGACACCCCCGGCCCCGGCCCTGCACCGCTGGCCTCTGATGGGGGAGGGGGAGCACGCCGAGTCCCTTGACCGCCCCGGCAGTGGCTCCCCGCCTGCGTCCCGGTGATCTAGTGGGGGCTGGGACATCCTTTCTCCCCTGGCCGCATGGGGGAGATTCCTAAAGAGTCAGGTGAGGACAAGAAATATATTTTTGCTAGGAAACTACATGGTTCTCTCTTCCTCCTCCACAGCCAGGCCTGCAGGACCCAGGTCTCTATGAAGCAGCCCTCACACCTTGGAAGATATGTCCTTTGCTCTATACGTCACACACACCGAATGTCTGAGTTTCGCTTTATAGCCTTCCTCCCTCCCTGTTTTTACCCCAGCCTTGTAGTGAACAAATGTCTCTCCTTTGCCAGGCCCAGGACTGACAGTCACTGTTTGGTCTGGCACAAGCGTTTGCCAATGAGAACGGACACGAAGCACAGCAGAGCAGGGTCCTCCTGGATTCTGGAGAAGGTTGGGAGGTGAAGGGAAGAGGAGAGATGAGGTGGCAGGAGTGAGGCCACTTAGGGAACCTGGGGCAGTGACTGGTGACTGGTACGTTAATCATTGGCAAGGCCACACTAGATGAATCTACCTGAGAAGAAAACATATTTGGAATTCAACTGGGAAATGCATCTGCTACGGACTAAATGTTTATATCCCCCCAAATTTATATGTTGAAGCCCTAACTCCCACTGTGATGGCATTTGGGATGGGGAGGGAATTAGGCTTGTAGATGAAATCATGAAGGTGGAGCCCCACCAGAAACCTGGACCCCAAAGCTAAACATAGTGGTCCAGCCTCTGACCTCAGTGAGGGAAGCTGGCTACAGAATAAAATCAGTTTCCTGCAAGAAGACACTATGCAACCCGTTACAGGCCATGGGCTCAGGGCCAACCCCAAGGTCATTGCTCAGCTACTAGAATTTTCAGCTGATAGACCTTTGCACCCAATTAAGATAAAATCTTCAATGCTAACTGATATAATCCTTTGTCGTCTCTAAGCAAACAATTAAGAGAGGAGAAGGGACTGGATCTGTCAACAAATTCTCATATCTGTAAATATGCAGCATTTAAACTCGCCAATGGCCATGCACACCGGCATCTGCTCGTTGCCTGGAGCCTAACTAAACACAATTTCTTTAATCGTTGACCTAGAACCTGGGGTTGGTTGAGGAAAGCCACTCTGTACTCAAGGACTTCAAGTCATCGCTCTCATATCTTGTTCTTAGAATAAGTGAAATTATTCCGAATTGGACATTCTCACCCACCCCTAACACGGTAAAGCAGTGTTTACCACGAAAACTTCTCACATATTAGAATCACCTGGGCAACTGCTAAAATTCTGGATGCCCAGACCAGCCACGAAAACTTCTCACATATTAGAATCACCTGGGCAACTGCTAAAACTCTGGATGCCCAGACAAGCCACGGAAACTTCTAACATATTAGAATCACCTGGGCAACTGTTAAAACTCTCGATGCCCAGACCAGTATTCACATCAAGGAACCACAGTCTCTGGGGGCAGGACCCAGGCATCAGTACACTGCAGAACTCCCCATGAGATTCCAGTGTACAGTCACGTTTACAACCCAGTGTTCTCCGAGTCCACTTCCCTTCATCCTGTACCCTGGCCGGCTGCCCTTCCCTCTCTCAAAGCCCACCATCTCCTCTCCCAGCACCCTGTGCCAAGGGTCAACATGTAATTTATATTCCTTCTAAATGTCCTTATAACAGAACCCATACAAGACAACTCAAGTAGAGTGAGTGAGTGAGTGTGTGTGTGTGTGTGTGTGTGTGTGTGTGTGTGTGTGTATGGAGCATGATACATTGAAAGAGGCCAGGGATTCCAGAAATGGGCCTTGAACTGTGGCAGATTTCTCTCTGTCCCTCACTGTCTTTCCACTTGCTTTGCTCTGCCCCCTTCCCCTCTCCCAGCTGCTTCCTCTGCTTCCTCTCCAGGGTTGCCTCCTACACACAGCTCACCAGGTAGCTCTTTCCTTCACATGACCACCTACCTCAGTTCCCCTAACCCCAAAATTTCAAGAGAGAAATTGTATTGACTCGGGTCATCTTCCCAACCTACGGTACAAAGTCGCAGGTCACTAACATGCTAGGTAGGAATGACTACCTTTGCTTGTCCATCCCTGGTCCAGTGCTCCCCAGTTCTGCTCGTATCCCCTTTTCCATCACCTCGCGTACCCCAGACACAGTGCTCGACACTGTAGGAGAGAGAGCCGTGAGCCAGACATGGCACCTTCCTTCAAGGCCTCCATAAGTCTGTCAAACGTCCAAGCCTTGATGTCAGGGAGAACTGAGGGAGGAAGAGAAGCAGGTGCTATGGAAGAG
>NW_006784503.1:2080799-2088128 GCF_000442215.2 Lipotes vexillifer
GGGGGGAAGAGAAGCAGGGGCCAGGGAAGAGCGGAGAAGACCGGATCAAGCCAGATGGGAGACGCCAGGGCGAGGGGCTCCACGCTGGGCTCCGATCCCAGCTTCACCTCTTGCTAGTTATGTGATCTTGACCTCTCTGACCCTCAGTTTCCTTTTCTACTGAACTGGGGTGAAATATCTGTTTCACGGGCTGTTTGAAGGAATAAATGATCTAAAGTACTTAGTGCAATGCCTGGTACAATATACATGGTCCACTCTGGTGAGTTTTATAATAGTAATGATACTACTACTACTATTATTATTATTATTTAGTTTGAACACTTAGAAGCCTGATACGGAACACAGTATCGACGTTTTGGGCCTTCAGGTTGGGGAAGACTCCTGACCGATGAAGTGTGAGTGGGAGGAGATATTTCAGGCCGAAGGACCAGCATGTGGAAAGGCCCCATGAAGGCATGTGGGAAAGTGGGGAGCTCGTGCCCTGTGGCTCAAATGTGGCGTTGACTCCCCAGTTTGAATGCAAGAATGAATTCATACCCGTCTCTCTTCCATGGTGTCCAGTGCATGCTGGGCCCCCAGAGAGGTCTCAGAGGACATGCTGAATGACTGCTGAATTGAGGTTTAGTTAGCCTGGGAGAGGGATTAACCACTCCGGAGACTTAAAGTCAATTTCCTGGATTTTAAAGCACACGTTCCTTTGTGCTGAGGAGGGCTAAATTCAATTTTCCCTTAACCCAAAGCAGAACATTAACATCACACATGAGCAAAATGACATGCACCTACGAGGAGCATCAAAGATGATGGAGCGTCCGCATTGCCTCCTCTGGCACCCATGGGAACGCTGCCTCAGTAAACCTCTGGCCTCTCTCTCCACCCCTCGTCCCTTCCGTTTTGTGGAAGGAGGTACGGAGCTGTGACTCAACTGCTCCTTTCTGGTGTGACGGTCAGTACAAACCAAGACAAAATTCCATCCAGGGAAAGAGGTTGGCTGCCCCTCCCCCCTTTCCTTAGCACGTTTACTATTGGACACTTACTACACATCTTTCTCTGCCCCTTTGAGAGTAAATCTTAAAAAGTAAATCTTTCTAAAAGCTAACTAAGCCTCTGGGCACCTGTACAACTCAGAAGTATTCCTAGTACCTGGCAGCCACCTCTCGGAAACGTAAACAGAAAGATGGCACCCCCGTCTCCCAGCATCCCTGGGAGGGCAGGCGCCTAACTTTGGCAGGTGTCCTGCCTCGCTCCACAGTGCAAAACTAGCTCTTGTCACAAAGGAACTAGAAGTTTCGTTTTTCCTTTGGATAAAGGCAATAAGCTAACACAGATGGCCACCCCGTTACCAGGTGAACCGTGTGTGACAAATGGTGCTGTCAGGTCCTCTTACTGAGGACTGGTTGTCGTTAAACCCGAGAACACATGTCAGCCTGGCTACATGAACGTGAAAACGTGAAATCCCTTAATGTCTTTGCAGCCTCTTATTGGATGGCCTGGTTTAATGCTTATTTGATAATTAAACGCTTTTCTTTGTCGTCTCCCTTTGTGGAGGTTTTCTGGGCTGGGTGGAGATTTTGATTTTGATTTTTTTTTTTACATCTTTATTGGAGTATAATTGCTTTACAATGGTGTGTTAGTTTCTGCTGTATAACAAAGTGGATCGGCTATACGTATACATATATCCCCATATCCCCTCCCTCTTGCGTCTCCCTCCCTCCCAACCTCCCTATCCCACCCCTCCAGGTGGTCACAAAACACCAAGCTGATCTCCCTGTGCTATGCGGCTGCTTCCCACTAGCTCTCTATCTTACGTTTGGTAGTGTATTGTGTCCCAGCACCGGCCTGGCTGTCCTCAGGACATAGCCTTCCTGCCCCTTGGTTCCCTGAGCCAGTACAGGGAAGCATGCGGTGTGCGGCGGCCAAGGTTAACTCACAAGAGAAGCTCTACAATCTGCTTCTGGTCACAGGTCAAGTGGTTACTGCTGTCCATCCCTCATCCCGCAAGTTCTCTCTCAAAGCATGCTAGGAGTCCAGAGGATCCACGGAGAGAAAGCACAAATACACAAATTCAATGTGGAAAAAACTAAATCTTCATTTCACTAACTTCTAACTCACATTTAGTAGAGTTCCCTTCAATTATGAAGGTAGGGCAACAACACACAATGGTAGCAACAGTTCCTGCGACCAACGCCACCAACTACAGATCACAAATATTTTCACACCGCAAAAAGTTGTTGATGATATTGAGAAATATCCTAGACACTCATTACTACTTAAAAATTTGGGTTGTTATTCAATCTGCTGCTCAGGGACAGGGGAACCAAGGCAGCCAGACCTCGGAGAACCAAGGACAGGAGGCAGCCACTGGGACTTAGTCAGAGCAACAGAGAACGTCTCCCTCCACCACCCAACACCTCCGAGCTATAACAGGAAGAACAGCGGGGTAACAAGAACAGCAGGGAGAGGAAGAATAACAGGCAAAGGGACCCTCTGTGAGGCCCAGTGCAAAGGGAAGGTCTAAAGCTGAGAGGCAAGTATTTCTTGGGCAAACCACACCCTGAAACACAAGGTGTTCCCACAGGAATTTGAAGGGTTCAGTGCACTGAGGGTAACCATAGCAACAAGGAACCTCAAGCCCAGCCCAGCTTCTACCCAGGTTAACTCCCACCCCCACGCTAAGGGCCTGCCAGGAGGAAAAGTGGGTCCACTTCTAGAGATTAAAAGCAATTTGTCTAAGTTTCTACAGTTCTACCAAGATGTCCAGCTTTCAAGAAAAAAGGAGGAGGCAAATGAATAGGCGAGACAACACGCTTCCAAGAGACAGTAACAATAAGAGATGAGATGTGACACAGATGTCGGAATCATCTGACTTGCATTTTTTTAAATCTGATGTATAGGGTAAAGTCTCTAATGCATAAGGTACACAATATGCAAGATCAGATGAGTTCACTGGAGAGATGGAAACTATAAGAATCTAAGGAAAATGCTAGAAATGGAAAATACGGTAATGAAGATGAAGACTGTCTTCAGTGGGTTCATCAATAGACTCAACATAGTGAGGAAAGAATCAGGGAAGCTGAAGTAAGGTGACCAGGAACAGCCAAACTGAAACACAAAGAGAAAAAGAGTAAAAGGGAGGAAAAAGGAAAGAAATGGGCGTCTGAAGCGGCGGGTCAATGTCAAACAGTCTAGCATTCATGTAGCAAATGCCAGAAGGAGAGAGTGAGATAGCTGCGCAGAAGAAATCTTTAAAGAAATTATGGCCTAGAATTTTCCAGAATTAGTGACAGACACCAAACCACAGATCCAAGAATCTCAAAGATCACCAAGCAACCATATTCTCACACACACACACACACACACACACACACACACACACACACACACACGCATGAACAGAGGCATATCATATTGAACCACTGAAAATTAAAGGAAAGAGAAAGTCTCAAAGGCAGCCTGAGAAAAGAAATTACACAGAGGAGCAAGATAAGAATTACAGCATATTTCTCATCAGAAACCATGCAGGAGAGCCAGCGGAGAATCCTGGAGGACACGGCCTTAAGCAGGGGATGCAGGTTAACATCTTAGGTGATGCACGGTGACACCACGTGCCCCTGATGGAATGCACTGAGGAGGCGTGTGCCCTCTGCAACCTTCGTCCCAACAGTAGAACAACTTTATCTGATCCTGAAGAAACACCAGGCAAACCCACATCGAGGGGACTTCCAACAAAGTAACTGATGAGTACCCTTCGAAAGTGTCAAGATAGTGAAAGACATGGCGAGACCAAGGAACCGTCACAGACCGGAGGGGACTAAGGAGGCAGGACAACTCAATGCCATTGAGGATCCTGGACTCGATCCTGGAACAGAAAAAGTCACTGGCAGAAAAACTGGCGACATTTGAATAAATTCTGCAGCTTAGCTTGAGAAAAAATAGATGACTGGTTCGATATTGCCACATATGCTTAGTTCCAAATGATTGGCAAAGGCCCAAGAAGTTAGGGAGGAGTGCTGGGAGAGTTCTGGGTAAAAAGGTGCTACAGGCTGTGCTTAATTTACTTAAGCAGATGGGGTCTGATCCAGACCTTGAAGGATCATTGCATGACAACCAGTGGAAATGAATAGAGAAGGGATTTTGCAGGGGTGGGAGGAAGCGGTGCAGGTAAATGTGGAAAGACAAGTTTATCGAAGTTTTGGCAGTGGGCAAGTCAGAAACGTGTTGGGGATTTGCTGTGCAGGTCATCAAAGAGCGAATATCCTCATGGGTTTGTTGAGCAGTTAATATGGTCAAGCGGGCTGAGACCAGCACGTCATGGCCTCAAGTGGCAGCCTCGTATTATAGTTGGTGTTTTAAACCACCTCGCTTTATGTTAAGCCCGTGCTTTAGAGAGTGGCTGTCAAGTACTTGTCATCCCTATTATATTAGAGAGTACAACTCTTCGGGAGGCTTAGATCTGAATTCACTGTGAATAAAAATAGCAATAGATATTTTATATTTATGGTGAGAATTTCAACCAGCTCTTGATCCCTTTTTAATAAAAATTCTTTGAATCACGTTAACCATTAAAAACTATATAATACTTGGTTCTGCTTCTTGGTCTATGAAATATCTCTGTTAATGTGAAAGTAAGTAATTTAGAATTACAATTAAAGTGAACATTTGCCTACTGCAAAAACAATGGCACTGCAAATGGTGCTTTAAACTGAAGGCCCTGGAGAACCATTGAAAGCTTATAAGCAGGGAGGGAAATGTTATGAAACCTCCATTTTATGGAAATGAATCTGGCCAGGGTGGGCTGGCCATGCGGGATGGCGGAAAGGCTGGGCGGCAGAAGACAGTAGAGGTAGGCGGCTTCTGCGATGGTCTAGGTATCCAGTTCCGGGGTCAAGCAATGATCAGGCATCAATTGTCATGGAGAACGGATGAAGGGACAACACCTTTCCAAACTCCTCGGGTTTTCTCAGGTAACAACGCTGATCCCCACACTGGCTCCCGGTGGGATAAGTCCTGCCCCAAGCTGTGAAATGAGAGCCCTTAGAACTTCCCTGGAAGTGAAATCCTTCTTGGATGTAGAAAAACGGATTTTTCATTTGTTTCTGCCATCATCCATTAAAGAAGGGCAAGAGACCAGGGAGAGAAAGTGATTCGGGAGCTGTGCTTGCCTGTTTCCCAGCTGGGACCTTAGTGTGGGTGTCTGTCCACACAAGCTGGCTGTTTGGAGAGGTCTGTGGCTACCACCCTATCCCAACTTAGAAACATAACAAAACAAAGAAAGAAACCACTCGCTTAAATCCCAATGAAACTGCACCTCCTATAAATGCTTGTGTGCTCATATTCACAACTAGCTGCTCTGGGCCTTTACCAAGGGGAGGAGGAGGGAGCCAGGAGCGGGTGGAGGGAAAAGGCAGAGTCACCTATTCACAGGGGTGCTGTGGGCTCTGCTTGGGTCCTGGTCCCCTATTGCTTCGTCTTTCTAATGAGAATTAGACTCTGGAGGTTCCTGTTAGGCACCAACTTGCAGGACTCCCTGAAAATACTCTCAGTATCACATGCCTGCATGTACATCTAAATGGCATTTTCTTTGCATTTCCCATTTAATAAGATAAAATATTGGAAAATATTTGTATAAATAATGCACCATGGTTTACCATTCTTCAAAGAACTCCACAAGAAGGCAATCCGTGACACTGAACAGATGAGGAAACCCGTGTAACAGCCCAGAGCAAACCAATTCACAGAAGGTAGAATTGAGACCCCAAGAGTCTCGTGATAGGGCTCTAGTGTCCCCAGATTTCAGCCACTGATGCCGTTCTTCTGTGGGTTCAGTGGCTGAGAAGCCAGCATGGGGGACATTTGGACGTGTCGTGTGGGGATTGTTACCCCATTGTGTCCACCCCCGCAAGCCAGCCGTTTACCTTCACTGCCAGCAGAAAGCCTCACCTTCCCCACTTGGAGGGCGTGTTGGCAGGACCCCATTCAACGTCCATTAATTTCATATGGAGGTCGCTGCTCATGGGAACACTGGCCTCCTGGGTGATTTTCCTCTTTCTCCTAGTTTTCTAGTTCCCGTCAGCCCAGGCCACTGCTTACGGGCTGTTGTTAGGATACGCGTGGTTGGCTCCCATCCCAGCCTCACCCTTCTCTCTCTTTCCTTGATCTTTTTGCCCCTCAACCTGCCTCGTCCACTGCCATTTTCTCTCCTCCTCCACTGTCCTTTCACCCGTGCCCTCTGCAAAGACTCCGGGGAAAAGCTCATTGTTGGGTGGCAGGATTCTGATGACCCCACTGGGGTTATGATGTCAGCATTTGGCGGTGCTCAGGGGAGGAAAGAGAGGGCTCAGTAAGGCTGCTGTGTGGAGCTGGTTGGAGGCCAGCACTGGATCCAGAACAGAACCTAGTCAACGCTGGGGCTGATCGAAAGCTTGGAGCACAATGTGACCAAGTTCTTCCATGAAATCAGATTTTGCCTGGCTTAATTCTGAGTTACGAAAAGCTAGTTAGAAGGGACTTTTCATTCACTCTAACAAAGTGAGAAAACATTGAGAGAGGAATTCGCATATCCATTTTTCATAGAGCACAAAAATTTGGTGTTATCTACTAAGTATACTAGTAAGATATTTATATAATAGACCTTTTTGCAGAGAAAGCATCAATTCCAAGAAATTTAAGCTATATAGGACCCTCTGAAATGCCTAAGTCACGGACAAAAATGATGAGTAATTACAGGATACAATTGTTTAAGTATTATCCATCAACTAAAAATAGTTTTAAATGGTGATAAACTGGAAAGTTATTATACAGTTAGACTGGAATCCTTTAAAATATGACAATACTGCTACGCAGCGTTAGACGTCTTTGCTCAGGTGTGACACTGTGAACTCAAACTTTTAGCTGAATCTCGAGGACCACCTTGCACTCAGTCTTTATATAGATGCTTAGGACAGTGGGATTGTTTTCTCACAAGCAATTTCTTTAGGCATGACCAGAATGCCTACCACCAGATGTTAAACATCAGAGTAGAAGGTAAAACTTGGAAATATTGGTTCACTAACCATGGGCCTTCTCATTCTTTGGGAAAATCCAGAGTTACAGCCAGAGTTGGTCTTCCAGATGTACACAACCCGCTTACCCCTTCCCATGTCTTCTTCGGATGGTGCTTTTGAATCTTAATGGAAAAGTCGCGTTTGTAAGACCAATTTTTTTTTTTTTGCGGTACGTGGGCCTCTCACTGCTGTGGCCTCTCCCGTTGAGCACAGGCTCCGGACGCGCAGGCTCAGCGGCCATGGCTCACGGGCCCAGCCGCTCCGCGGCATGTGGGATCTTCCCGGACCG
>NW_006784503.1:2088214-2109450 GCF_000442215.2 Lipotes vexillifer
CCCGGCCGGGGGCACGGCCCCGCGTCCCCCTGCATCGGCAGGCAGACGACTCTCAACTGCGCCACCAGGGAAGCCCCTGTAAGACCAATTCTTAACAAGGAAGAGAATTGTTCCTTTCGTCTCTAGCTCATGGTAGCTTGGATAGATTTGTGGTTAAGGTAGAGTCCTGAAAAGGATGTTCTAATGTTAAAAGGCTGAGCAGTAGTTTCCAGTAGCTGCGTGGGATTTGTACATTGCTCTGTTGACTTGTCACCATGCAACCCAGCACGTTTCAGGAGGTCATGTGCAAATCTAGCACATTCTGCCCTGTGTAAGAGAATGCCATTGGAAGCAGCAGTACCTAAGCTATCTACAAATCATTTCAACCAAATATGAGGCTCTTGCTTGTAGTTTCTCCAGATCATGTCAACCCAGCCTTACCAAAGTTTGGAGGCTACAAAACATTAACTCGCTTCTTAAATTGTGATTCTCATCTTTAAAGTGTACAGCTTTCTACTGAGATATGAAGCCAGCATATGCATGGCCACAAGATTCCTGCCTCTGTGCCCCTCTGCCAGCCTCAGGAGAAGATCCCGAAGGTTCACACTTCCCCAAACCTGTGGTATTGGGCTGCGCAGATAGATGACTGTTAGCCTGAAACAAAGGAAGTCATTTTTCCTGGTTTTCTCTGCAGATCACGCCACACTCACAAAACCACGTTCGGTGCCACCTTCATACTTGAGCTCCGGATGGCACACGCCTCTCTGGAAGGAACGACCCACAACCTGAAAGGTGAGGCCAAACCACTCTCTAATAACAAAAGCTGTTTAACCTGCAAAAGAAAACCCATTGGGGGGGAACAGGAGACGGAAAAATGGTGGCCTAATGCGAGGATAGGATCATATCTGCCTGCAGATTCCAAAGGATCTGAAGGATGAAAGTAGGTGGATTTGTGATCATGATAAAAAGACCGAAGGAGACAGGTAAGGCGTGTACAGAGACCGTCTGGGCTGCGTCTGGAGCCTGGGAGCTCCCAGCTGGATCCCCACTTGGAACAGGGCTGTGGAGGGTTCTGAATGGGAGGCAGATCCAGAGTGAACTGCTGGATCTTTTGCATAACCAGTTTGAGAATTCTGGGCTTAGCCTCGCTGTGTCCCACCCGAGCAGCCCGCAGAGGAATGGTGGTCTGTGTAGAGGTGGGCAGGTCGGGCTCAAAATGCTGCCACCTGATTCTTCGGCTCCTGAACTGAATTAGCTGCTGTCCACCTCCACCCCGCCCCCCAAAGAGGATGACCTGGTTCTAGGGAAGCTCTATGTTGGGTAAAACAGAGGTGAACGAGGCTTCTGCCCCAAGAGGAGAAAAGGGCCAGGGACACTCTGTCTAAAGGGATTCTGAGAGCAAGCTGGTTCCAAAAGCTAATTCTGAGTTTTAGATCTGCACCTGGTCCAGTGCTCAGGTTGCATCTGTAAGGTAACCCATGCCCCCAGAGGGAAAGTGGCCCTCCCCAAACTCCACACTAAAGTTGATCTGGGGGACTTCCCTGGTGGCGCAGTGGTTAAGAATCCGCCTGCCAATGCAGGTGACACAGATTCGAGCCCTGATCCGGGAAGATCCCACATGCCACAGAACTAAGCCTGTGCGCCACAACTACTGAGCCTGCACACTAAAGCCTGCGAGCCACAACTACTGAGTCCACGTGCCACAACTACTGAGCCCACTCACCGCAACTACTGAAGCCCACGAGCTTAGAGCCCGTGCTCCACAACAAGAGAAGCCCCCGCTCGCCGCAACTAGAGAAAGCCCACGCACAGCAACGAAGACCTAACGCAGCAAAAAAAAAAAAAAAAAATTTTTTAATTTTGTTAAAAAGCTTTAAAAAAATAAATTTGACCTGGGTCTTGGCCACACTCTGTGATTTTTTCCTCCCCGAACAGTGAGGACATCGGCCCAGTAAAAAAAATCCCACAGATCTTTCTGAAATCTGAGGTTTCCTGGGCAGGGTGTGGTTCTGGGGAACTGGAGACCTGGGTTCTGGTCTGTGTTCTGCCACTTATAAGACCCTGCAGATGTCACCTCAGTCTCCACATCGGAAAGAGAGGAAGTGAGAATAGAGGACCGTCAGCTCTGGCCTGTCATCTACACATCTGTGCTGTGACTTCCTAGGTACAGACAGTCCTGCATCGTCACCCCTGCTCAAGCCCCCAAACGCACACACAGTGTAATGATACCTGTCAGTCCTGGGCCCGTGACACCCCAGGGCATCTCCGCTCATTTCAGAGGACATTGAGGTATTTTCAGAAGAAGAAATTAATGTGATTCCACTTTAATTTTAAAGTATAACACCCACACCCAATATTGTCCTCTCCTGTCGCCCTCCCCGGGGGATGTGTAAGTGAAGGTTTGGGCATCACTAACCTGATTAGAGGAAATTCTGAGCAGAGCGGAGCATACTCAAGACGAAGAATCCGTTGAGGGTTTCTTGAATTTCCAATGGGAGGCAGGGACTGGGGGCTGGGCAGACAAAGATTTATCCCGGTCCCAACACTGCTCAGTTTCAGTTCTCTTCTGTCGCTCTCTGCTCTGTAGCGTCGAACCCACCACGGTACGACTCACTCCACTGATGCTCAGCTCAGCTGCAGTGTCCTCAGGAGACTCACAGACAGATGGATCAGCTAGCGAGCATCTGAATGGGAAACGGTTCTCTGACAGACACACGTGCCCGCTTCTCCAGCATCAAACGTCTGACTGCGTGACTGCTGTCCCGGCTGCTCTGGCACCACTATTTCTCCACACAGTCTAAGCTCCAGCTGCGCTGGATCATTTTCCTGTCTTTGTGCTTGTCCTGGTGCCTCCTACCACCAGGCCTTTGTACCTGCTGTTCCCCCTGCATGGAATCCTCTCCCCTCTTCACCTGGTTAACCACTGCTCATTCTTCAACCTTAGTTCAAGCATCACTAACGTCCTCATCTATGTCAGTTCTCCCCATTAGACACTCACACTGCTCTGCATATCTTCCACTCAAAGTACTGAGCATAGTTTAAATGCTCCACCTGTGTGTGCAATTATTGTAAAATCTCTCCCCAGCAGACAGACTCTGCAGGAAAGAAAAGACCATTTCTGTCTAAATATCTAGCACCGTTTCTGGCACTTAGTAGGTGTTCAATAAATATTTTGAAATGTATGCGTAATTATTATATAGGGGTCATAATGCCTGGTTGCAAATATATATATATTCATCCTAATAAAAATAGACTAACTAGGGAGGCACAGGTGTTAAAGGTCCCAGTGCCCTTATCATGAATGAGGCAGGAGGGAAATCACAAAGAATGCACCCATCTATGCAACCAGCCATTTCTCTTTTTTACAATAAAATATTTTGTTAAATTCAACAAATCTAAAATATTACCATTACAACAGGTGATCAGTATAAGAATTACTAGTGAATTATTTTACATTCTTTTCTTTTATACTAAGTCTTTGAAATCCAGTATGTATTTTATACTTGTAACACACTTAGGTCTGGACCAGCCACATCTCAGCTGCTCAGTAGACACACGTGGATGGTGGATACCGCACTGGAAAGCTCAGGTTTGACATGTCCTGAACCAGCCATTTCTGAGTGCTTACTCTGTGCTAGGTACAGTGGGGGGTTAACGATTAAGAGATGCCTCTGTCCTCAAAGAGCTCAAGATAGGTCGATACACAGTGTGTCCAGCAAGAGAAAACAAAAACAAACAATTCAGAACAGGATGCCCACTGGAGTGGGAGGAGGATTTGGTGAAAGGGGGGATTGGGAATACACACTAAAATGAGACGTTCATAGAATGTTTCTATCTATCACAAGTGAGAAAGGAGCCCTGGGACATCTCTATAAAACCTAAGCATTCACTGAACAGGAAATGATCATTCTCTGTAAGATTCTAATTAAATACATTATTGTTGCATCTGACTGTGCTGGTGCCTGGCACTAGTCCACCCGGGACGTGTACGGCAGAATGGGGCTATCGTGATTCAGGCTCAGAAACGCAATCGGCTGTAAGGGATATGCAGTGCATTTCTAGATAGGAACACAGTGAATGTCATCGGACACGTGCCGAATAGCTCCATTAACAATGCTGAACAAGGAGGAAAATCCTGGGGCAGGGTAGCAGGTGAAGCAGAACAAACACGGGTGTGTTTATTTTCCCTTTACTTCCAGACACTGCATCTCATTAAATTTCAAGGCAACTTCAGAACTTAAAAACTTACAACAGTGAAGAGAGAGAACAGGAGGGCCATCTTCTGTGGAAAAGGCATCTAATCAAATTTGGAAGGTGAAAGCAAAGGGAAAGGTTGAGTAAAGAAATAATGCAGAGTACAAGGGCTTAATCTCCAAAATATACAAACAGCTCATACAACTCAATAACAAAAAAACAAACAACCCAATCGAAAAACGGGCAGAAGACTTTAATAGACACTTCTGCAAAGACGAAATACAGATGGCCAGTAGGCACATGAAAAGATGCTCAACATCACTAATTATTAGAAAAATGCAAATCAAAACTACAGTGAGGTACCACCTCACACCAGTCAGAATGGCCATCATTAAAAAGTCTACAAATAACAAATGCTGGAAATGGTGTGGAGAAAAGGGAACCCTAGGGCTTCCTTGGTGGTGCAGTGGTTAAGAATCTGTCTGCCAAGGCAAGAGACACAGGTTCGAGCCCCTGTCTGGGAAGATCCCACATGCCGCAGAGCAACTAAGCCCATGGGCCACAACTACTGAGGCTGCGTTCTAGAGCCCGCGAGCCACAAATACTGAAGCCTGTGTGAACATGCTCTGCAACAAGAGAAGCCGCCCCAATGAGAAGACTGCTCACCGCAACGAAGAGTAGCCCCCGATCACCGCAGCTAGAGAAAGACAGTGCAGCTATGAAGACCCAGCCCAGGCAATAATAAATAAAAATAAATAAACTTTTTTTTTAAAAAAAGAAAAGAAAAGGGAACCCTTCTACACTGTCGGTGGGAATGTAAGTTGGTGCAGCCCCTATGGAAAACAGTCTGGAAGTTCCTCGGAAAGCTAAAAATAGAATTACCATATGATCCAGCAATCCCACTCCTGGGCATAATCCAGACAAAATTATAATTCAAAAAGATACATGCACTGCTATGTTCACAGCAGCACTATTGACAACAGCCGGGTCATGGAAACAACCATGGATGTCCATCGACAGATGAACGGATAGAGAAGATGTGGTACGTATATACAGTGGAATACTACTCAGCCATAAAAAAGGACGAAACAATACCATTTGCAGCAACATGGATGCAACTAGAAATTATCATACTAAGTGAAGTAAGTCAGAAAGAGAAAGACAAATACCATGTATCACTTAGATGTGGAGTCTAAAATATGGCACAAATGAACCTATCTACAAAACAGAAACAGACTCACAGACACAGAGAACAGACTTGTGGTTGCCAAGAGGTGGGGGTGGGGTGGGGTGGGGGAGGGATGGATTGGGAGTTTGGGATTAGCAGATGCAAACTAGTATATATAGGATGGATAGACAACAAGGTCCTACTGTAGAGCACAGGGAACTCTATTCAATACCCTGTGATAAATCATAATGAAAAAAATATTTTTAAAAGAATGTCTACATGTATAGAACCGAGTCACTTTGCTGTACAGCAGAGATTGGCACCGCACTGTAAATCATCTATACTTCAATAAAAAGTAAATAAAATTTTAGAAAAAGAAATAACACGGAGCAAGTTACAACCTGGAATACCTGCAAGGGGGCTGCAGCCGAGGGAGGGGCTACCTGCCCAGGAGACCCTCAAACAGGTGCCGGAGCCAGAACCACACTGTTCCCCGGGTAACCACCGGCTCCCTGACTGGTTAGAGTGAACCCCAGCCATGGGAGTTTCCAGGCAACCTTCCTGTCCCAGGCATACGGTCAACTGCCAATCACCAGACATTTGAGGAAACTCTGCACCATGCAAGAGAGAGAATGACAGACAGGGGGAAACCTGACTTCAGAAGAAATAAAAATAATGAAGGGAACAGAAGAGAAATTAATAGGAAGAAATTCCCAAATTCAAATCTCAGCGAGATCTGGGAAGTTATTTCATTCAGAAAACAAACAACAGGAGAATGCTGTGAAAGAGAAAAAGACTGGAGGACAAAAAAGAATCTGTTAAAGGAAAAATCTGATCGCCGAAAATAATCATAACAGAAGTAAAAGATTAAGTGAATGAAACGTACCAATTGCAGACCAGAAAGCTGGGCTATACGAGATAAGAGAGACAGAGGGGAACTTCATGGGTCTCCAGTCACCGCTCTTTTATTTGTTTTCCATTTTCCTTTAGTCTGTTGACATGTTTAATCTGCTGATATTCATTAGCTTACAAGTATGTTGTCCACTAGGACAGTACAGACTTGTGCTCCAAGGTCTAAGCAGAATGAATGAGACATGGTCCACTGCTGGGCACATCACTGTGAAGCTTCAGGGCACAGAGGATTAATTGAAGACCCTAAAAACTTACAGGTAGAAAATAATAATAGTAGGTCACCCAGGAAGGAACAAAAGTCAGACTGGCATAGAGGTAACATTGGTTGTTAGAAGTCAATGAAACAATGCATTCAAATTCTGTGAAAAATTAATATCAACCTCAAATGCTAATTCCAACCAAGCTATCAAATGTGAAGTCAAATTAAAAAGGAGATTCAGACAGGCAAGGGCTCGCAAACTTGTCTTCTATCTCCCTTTTCTGGGAGGTTACATGAAAACAAAACTCCAGTTTGCTTATTTTTAAAGAGTGAACTAAGAAGAAAACAAGGATCTGGGTAAAGGTGGATGTAGTGAGAGCCTCCCAAGATGACAGCTCTGGCAGAAGACTGAGAGCAAGCAGGAAGAGAGATTTCCTGCAGAGAGAGGTTATAGGGAAAAAAAAAAGGACTCCTGCACAGAGAGCTGAGAGTTTGGAAAAATTAGGGAACATGATAAAAGTACTAAGTGCAAGGAATAAATGAAAAGAACTAGAAACTACTGAATGAGAGAAACTTCTTATAGAGGCAGCATATTGCAGTGCTTAGGAATAAAGTCTCTGGAGCTAGAAGATGTGGGTCTGAATCCTAATCCTGCCATTTATCAGCTGTGTGACCTTGAGCAAGTGGCTCAACCTCTCTGTGCTCATTTTCTCATCTCTCAACTGGAGATAATAATAAGACTAACTTAAAGAACAACTGTAAGGAAGTAAATGAGTTAATTTTGTAATACTCTTAGGAGAGAACCTGTCACTTGGTAAGCACCATATAAAGTTTGTTAAATAAATAAGAAAATCGAAGTGCTATATGAAAATCATGGTCATCCAAATAAGATAAATAGATCCCAATTAAAACAAGTCAATGGGCTTAAAAATAAAGACTGTGATAGTTTCCAAGTGGTAGACTAAAGTAAAAGCTTAAGGACATTATGTGTGTGTGTTGTGGGAACGGAGGGCAGGGGAGAAAGGACAGGCAGGGAATGGGACGCACAAATTTTTCCTGCTAACAAGGAAAAGTAAAGGCAAACATAACTTCCAGGAAGAACACACCTCTCCCCAAGAAAAACTCTCTATATAAGAAAGGCAGAGTCTGAATAAAGAACAAACTAAAACAGGATAAGATTATACATAAATGGCAGAGTATGAAAAAGGAGGATGCATTAGCATATGATGCTCTGTGAGAATCAGCTAGTTTCTCCTTTATCAGTAACTCCATAGGATAAGGTGCAAAGAAGATACGTAAGTAGTTGGCTTTAGTCATGAGTCAGCACTTCCTAGTTGATTTTCTAGAAAATAGGCACGTGAAGCACTTGGATAAAATTTTTCAAAAATTAATTTAAATCTAACCAAAAGTCACTTCCTCTCTGCACAAAATGTGCTCTCCATCCAAGAAGCCATTTTAAATCCTGTCCTTTTTCAAACTGAAAGATAAGAAAGAAAAGGAATAAGCAAACTATGGTTCCAAGTAACTGTGCCAGGATAATCTAGAATTCTGACAATTGCTGCTTTCGTTAGAAATGGGGCAATCAAAGCACAGGTTGGCCAAGAGGGAGGCTTCATGTGACTAACTGTACCACGTTCCCTCGCCTGAGTTAGACGGGTTACGCAGTTTGGGTGAACATTTCATTGCTCAACTCTCCCTCCAGAACTCGTGGCCTTTTGCCTTGAATGACCCTCCATGTGTACAGGGATGGGTATGCTGGTGTGTATTTGGGGGGGTTTCTGCATCCCACGGCCAGACCAAGATTCTTCAAACTGAGAGCTGGACCTCCAGGAAAGCCTTCCCTCAGACATTCCTCGGGTCCATGAAGGATTCATCACTGGCTCCTCTGTACTAACCAGCCCACATGGAACTCCATCACGGCACATTTCACAGAGCCTTGTCGCTGCGTCATTTCATATGCCCCTATCTCCTCTACTGGTTGGTGAGCCCTTCAAGCAAAAGACCAACCACGACACACTCATCAGTGTACCCTCGTGCCTAGAACATTTATTTGCACAATAAGTAGGAGACAGGGACAGGGACAGGGACAGAGAAAGAGACAGACAGGCAAAGACAGAGATTTTGAGTCCTACTCTCTTGCCCTGTGGTACTTTCCCTTCATTTGGGTTTTCTCATCACTAAGCATTTTTGGAATTTATGAACCTATCTTCTAAGGATAACAACATAAAAATTACCAAAAGCTGTGACAGTAGAGGTTCTGATTGGAAACCCACCTATGTGACCTCCCCCACCTCCCCTGGCCACACACACTCCCTGGGTGATTTTGTCCCCCCCTGGAGGCTTCAGCGATACTGTTGACCCACAGATCGCTATCTCCAGTCCTGACCTTGCCTCTCAGCTCCAGACCGAACATCCAGCTACCTTCTGCAAACCTCCATTTGGACTGTCCACCATGCACTTCAGCTCAGCCAGGCTGACGATGACCTCCTAAATGGCCTCCCTGCCTCCAGCCCCATCCCATGACTACCCTGGAACAGGGCTGCAGATGTGACATGGCACTGCCTGCTTAAGGCCCCTCAATGCCAACAGCCCCCATTACCATTACTTGTAGGATAAAGTCCAAGGTCTTTAGAAAAGCAAGTGAGGCCCCCCCGTCATGAGCACCCTGCTCCTTTCTCCTCCACTGTCACCTCCCACTCTTCCCTTCTTTCAATCCCACCACCCAGTTCTCACCTCCGTGCCTGGCTAGCTTAGACCTCTTTCGAGACTCTGCATAAGATTCACTTTCTCTTGGAGGCATTTTTCTGAATTGCTTCTAAACTCTCTACCCCACCCCTCCAAGCTGAGTTCCAAGCCGTCCTCTCTTCTGCACAATGCCTGGTGGTGAACAGCAAGCGCTCTGTGGTCACGATCGGACGAACTCCCAACGTACAGCCAAGGAACTAAAGCTCAGAGAAGTTAGGGAACCTGCTCGACGTCACACGTACTCTAAGCGGCAGATGTGACCAGAACTTTGGACTCCACATCCAGGTCCCCTGCTTAGATGGTAAGATTTTCTGTAATTTCGCCCTTGCAGCAGAAACTTCCTATTTCACATCCCCTGTCCATTGCTTCCTGTCTTGTTACCACATGAGCTCTGTGACGGGCCCAGTACAGGGCCCGGCAGCAGAGGCTCGACGGATGCCTTTCCTTAACCGCCTCCCTTGTAACCATGGCCATTGCCCTGCACCTTGGCCCGGAGGCTGGGCCTGGAAACCTGGTGGCCATGGGCTCCAGCCCCCAGGTCTGCAGAATGGGACTTGGCCACGGAGAATGGCAGCCTCAGACCACCTCATGATGGCCAGCCTGCCCGCCTACCCACAGGCCGAGCGGCTCACTTACCGGGACCTCCTGCCCTTCCCCTCCTCCAGAGAGGACGGCTCCGCTCGCTCCAGGCTCAGCTGCCACTAACTGCCTGCCCTGCTTAAGATTCCTGGCCTCCCATTGGGCCCCGTCTCTGCCAATCCACTGGGAAATATCAATAGAGCTTGCGGTCCTCCAGCATCGCCGGGGCCAGGCCTTCCTCAGCAGTCTTCTTCATTCATTTAACCGGAGCCTCTGGATTCATCTGAGGAAGAATCTCTCACGCTGCCTGGCCCTGCACTAGGCCTCTCGGTCCACACTCTGACCAGAGTCTCTCTCCACACTGAGCTCTTTGAGAGAGAGAGACCAAGTGTTACTGTTATTCTACATCCCCAAGCTTTAGGACAGGCCACAGTCAGGACAAATAAGTCTTCAGGCTTTATCACTTCCTCCCTGGATGATTCCAAAAGCCTTTCCTTGAGCTGTTCCAAGTCTCTTCTCCACAGGAAAGGATCTCAGGCTTAAAATCTATGGGGTAGAGCAAGTTGTATGAAGTTGCTGAACTTAGGCGAGGAGAGGGCGAGATGAACATGCTGTGAGAAAAGAACCAGGATGTAGGTGGACCACTGCCAGGGATGCTTCAGCAAAATATCCCCCGAGACTACAGAGGCTCAGGGAGCCAGATTCACAAGCAGAACCTGGAAGCTGGCACGAGGGCGGCGTGGCGCTGGCCCTCGGGCTGCTGAACATGGGGTCTAGGGAGACCCTAAAAGAGCAGAGAGCAAAGCACTAAGTACAGTCACAGATACAGCCTGAAGGGCCCAGCTGAGGCTTGGGGACCAGGCACAGGGCAGTGACAAAAGGGGCCAATGGGTACAGGAGGAAGAGGCAGAATCTTCAGGAGGGTTTGAGGGGTTCAGGGGCAGCCGCAAGGGCTCTTATTAAATAAACGTGACAGTCCGTTAAGGGCAAACAAATGGCATGAACCTGATATGAACATTTTCCTGTTGGCACTAGGGAGCCATTGAATGCTTTTTTTTTTTTTTTTTTTTTGCATTTCTGAGTCTTATTTTTCAAATTTGTAAAATGGGGACTGTAGCTATCTCATAGGTTTTATTTTGTTACATAACTTTATAATAATGTAAATGAAATACTTGGCACAACAGCTGGCCTTTACTATATATTCAGTAATTCTTGGTTGCTGTCACGTTCACGTTCATGTTATTTCTATAATTAATTCTATTTCTGATAACCTAATACTTCTATTACATGACTGAAAAATATTTTCATACGGACCGGGGCACGAACCCGCGTCCCCTGCATCGGCAGGCGGACCCTCAACCACTGCGCCACAAGGGAAGCCCCACTGAAGGCTTTTTAATCAGGGAGGTGACAAAATCAGATCTATGTGCGGGAGAGGTTGGCTCGCAGGGAGAAGAGGTTAGAAACTAGCCATAATGTTCTTAGCTTCATCTGGGGCTCATCAAACCTTTAGAAAGGGCGACAGGCCAGCTCTGAAAGCTTCAGTGGAATGGCAGAGTCCTGGTTTGGGGACTGCATGTATCCGTGGCAATAAAACAGTTTGTCGAAGAGTACTTTCTCTCATCTTGAAATGTCAAAGTATTGATATAATTAGGGCATTCGTAGCAACTCTACTCACATTAATGTTTGAAGACCATACATTTCGAATCCATCCAGGGTCTCTCATTATTGGAATCTGGAAAACAAAAACATTAGAAATTACTTAATGGGAATGTTCTGTAATTAGTGGTAGCGATTGCACAACCTTGTGAATATACTAAAAACCTCTGAACCGTACACTTTAACATGGTGAATTTTATGGTGGGTGGATTATATCTCAATAAAAAAAGGAAATGCAGTAAGAATAAGCATTTGGTGAGGTTTTTTCTGAACACACTCAGAGTGTGAGGTCTCGGTAAGAACGGCACATCGTGGGGTCATAGGTCTCCGTCTCCCGCTTCTTTACTTCTCTGTGGCCTCCTCCTTCCCAGAGCACATGGACCTACTGGGGAGACGTCAGGAGATAAGGCAACATGGAAAAATGATGGGACTTGGAGTCCGAAGACGTGCGTTCACATGCTGCCTCTGCTGTTGCTTGGCTGTACGACTGCACAGGGCTAGTTTTCTTTGTAAAATGGGCATAACAACAACCCTGGAATGGATGGGTGTGTTGTGAGCATTCACTGAGTCTATTCCGGTGAAAGGGCAAAGCCTCATGCACAGATGAGC
Organism: Lipotes vexillifer; assembly: GCF_000442215.2. Lineage (NCBI taxonomy): Eukaryota > Metazoa > Chordata > Mammalia > Artiodactyla > Lipotidae > Lipotes > Lipotes vexillifer. The sequence goes on from NW_006784503.1 coordinate 2,100,259, forward strand.
TGTTAAGACTGTTGGTATGAAATTATCCAAGCCAGTAGGACCTGCACAGTCTGCTTCTCCAACAGGGGCCCCCATTAGAGCTCCCAGCCTAAGAGATGTGATACGTTTTCATAGTCCTTAAACTATACTTAAGTTATCCTCAGAAACACATATGTTCTGGGACTTCCCTGGTGGCGCAGTGGTTAAGACTCTGTGCTTCCAATGCACGGGGCCCGGCTTTGACCCCTGGTCAGGGAACTAGATCGCACATGTGTGCTGCAACTAAGAGTTCACATGCCACAACTAAGGAGCCCATGGGCCACAACCAAGATGCAGCACAACCAAATAAATAAATAAATAAAGTAAAATTAAAAAAAAACATATATGTTCTGAGTGCAACTAAAGCAGCCCAGAATCAACAACCCTTGAAGCCCCTTACTCCTATTTCCCTCATCCTCTCATCCCCTTGCCCATCACCCTACCTGCTATTCATCGACGGCATTTAGCTTTTCCAACCCATGTTGTTGATTGGCAGATAATTACTGGTGTTGCTTTACCTGATGATTCATTTAGTTTCTCGCAGGGGCCAAGTGCTTTGCTAGGTAGTGGGAACACAGAGATGAGTAAAATAGAAATCCTGTCCTTGAGTCACGCGTGATCTAGTGGGGGGCAGGCAGGAAGACAAGTAGAAAAGGTTTTCATGGCCAGGACCACCACCAAGACATGCCCAGGGTCGGGTGGGAGCCCGGGAGAAAGGCAATAGTTTGCTTGAGGGAAATATAAGGAAGGTTCTGCGCCATCCACAGAAGGTGACGTCTGAGCTGCTTCTGAAGGATAAGTGGGGCTCTCGGAGGAGAGAGGAGGAGAAATTCCATTCCAAGCAGAGAAGAGGGTGTGTTCAAAGAAACAAAGGCACCACACATATGTTTGGGGAACAGCCAGGAGCGCCCAGGACTGGAGAATATCCCATCGTGTGCAAGTGATACAGAGCAGGCCAGGGATGGTCTGCAGTCACCAGACATGGGTAGAGTGGGGTCATTTAAAAAACAATTTCCTTTTTTTTAACAAATGCCCTCCTTAAACAAAACCTTTTGCAAAAGCCCGTATGTAAATAGAAGGGGAATGGGGCTTCCCTGGTGGTGCAGTGGTTGAGAATCTGCCTGCCAATGCAGGGGACACAGGTTCGAGCCCTAGTCTGGGAAGATCCCACATGCTGCGGAGCAACTAAGCCCGTGCGCCGCAACTACTGAGCCTGCGCGTCTGGAGCCTGTGCTCCACAACAAGAGAGGCCGCGACAGTGAGAGGCCCGCGCACCGCGACGAAGAGTGGCCCCCACTCGCCGCAACTGGAGAAAGCCCTCGCGCAGAAACGAAGACCCAACACACCCAAAAATAAAAATAAATAAATTAAAAAAAAAAATAGAAGGGGAATGCTGTGGTCATTTCAGGGAAGAGGCCTGGAGTCCCCAGGTTTGGTTGCAGAGCCCTGGCTTCAGAGAACACAGTTTGAGAACGGTGACTGTACACTGTGGGGAGCTGCCGAGGGGCAGGATGGTCAGGCCTGTGTTTTACAGGATCACTCTGACATCTGTGTTTTGGATGCAGAGAAGCAAATTGAAAGGCTTTTTTTTTTTTTCCCTTAGCCACGTAGCTTGTGGGATCTTAGTTCCCCAACCAGGGATTCAACCCCCAAGCCCTCAGCAGTGAAAGCACGGAGTCCTAACCACTGGACGGCCGTGGAATTCCCTTTTTTTTTTTCTTTGAAGGCTATTCTAGCGAAGCGTGGCCAGGGTGTGGAGGAAGGTGGTGACAGTGTGGGGGAAGAGGAAAGGGCGGCTGTGAGCGCTGCCTAGTGGGAGGGGCCCCAAGGCTTAGTGATTGGCTTGGACCGTCAGGTGGGTGAAGAGGCGGGAGATTTTGAGGATGACTGAAGTTTCTGGCCTGGGTGACTTGGTAGATGATGGTATCACTAAGCATCAACCAATGAGGAAAACTGAAAGGATAAATTTGGGGAGGACTCTTAGAGTATTCTGGAACATCTGTAATAAAAAGAATAGATTTTCCTCTAAGACAGAACCCGGGAAAGAAGGTAGATGTGAGTTAAGGAATTCTATTCAAGTCCAGATCCTGGTAGGGAGAGTGGGCAAGGCGATTGTTTTCTGCATCTATAAATTGCTTAATACAGTAATTATTTCAGTCCTGGTTTCAACCAATCAGTGCATTTGAAACACTTCTGGAAGTCCAGTTACTACCTTCATTTTAGCTCCTCTAGAGTATTACAGCATTCTGCAAAAAAATCATGCCACTTGGGTACAGATGCTCTGAACCACCCAACTCAAATTCCTCATGGGACACAAACATAGTCGCATGTCCGCCAGCACTCGCTGGGTACAATAGTTGCACTGATTTTACACTCACGAGGTAGGCTAGGAAGGCTGGCAGCAGTTTAAATTCACAATGCTTGGATTTGGTCCCAATTAAAAATGAAGTTTCAAATCAAATACCAAATATATTTTTTGCTGCCATGGAGCAATGACTCTGAGCCCCCAGAAATTTGCTTTGATTTCAGAGATTAAAAATAAACACAAGAACACCAAAAATGGTGAACCCGTGTATTTCAACAGTCATTTCTCTCAAAGCTAAGAAGAAAATAATCTCATTCCACCCCACAGCTATTTGTCTGTTGTCATTCAAAATTCTAATGCAAAATTTGAAGCCCAACCTTTGGTGTCTGGGCACCAAGCAGTTAGCAACCATAGCCAAAAACGAATTCGGGTTTGAACCCCCATTCTCCCAATAAGAGCTGTATGGCCTTTAGCAAGGAATTTAACTTCCTAAGCCTCAATCTTCTCATCTGTAAAAGGAAGAGAAAAATAAAATAGTTCTGGAGGTAAGAATGAAAAGATATAATACTGTGTAAAACAATAGTGCACAAATTTTAATTGCTGACCCTGGATGATGACAACACGGAAGTCTCAATGTCAGGAACAGGTGAGCATCTTCTGAACAGCTGGTTTGCTTTCACCTTATTTATACCATGAAATGTGTAATTGCTCAGGTCTTTCCTGAGACATTGGGGGCCAGAGCCACACTTCTGCTCTACTCCTTATAAATGAGCCAGACTCTATGAAATGCATGTTTGTGTTAGCCTCATTCTTGGCTCTATTTTCTGCCTCTACCTCTTTTTTTCTTTTATTCCTCACTTAATTTAGACATATGTAACTGCTATGAACTGAATGTCTGTGTCCCTCCCAAATTCATATTTGAAGCCCTAATCCCCAGTGTGATGGTACATGGAGGTGGGGCCTCTGAGAGGTAATAAGGTCATACGGGTGGAGTCCTTGTGATGGAATTAGTGACTTTAAAAGAAGAGATAGGAGAGAAATGAGCTCTCCCTCTGCCACGTAAAGATACATCACGGAGGTGGCCGCCTACAAGCTGAGGGCGGGGTGGGGGGGTCCCACCAGAACTGAGCTGTACTTTGCACCCACACCTTCTTTAACCTCCAGAACTATGAGACATAAATTTCTGTTGTTTAAGCCACCCAGTCTGTGGTAGTTTTGTTATAACAGCCTCAGCCAATCAAGACAGAAATTCTGCTGTGTTTTGAACCATGTTTTGTCCTTCGATAAATACAGTAATGGACACATAGATGATAGACAGACAGATACAGAAAAATGAAAAAATGGTTGGAGAATGGATCTAGTAAATGTAGATAGGATAATAGATAGGAGACAGATAGACACTTTCCTCTTGTCTTTTCCTTTATGCTGTGTTGAGTTGCTCATTCACTTGACTATATTAATCATTATGGGGTGTAGGGCAGTTGAAATTCCTGGTCAGGGCCACTGCCACCTATAAGTAGAATAATACTGAACCACTGACTCACCCTCTCTGAGCTTCCGTTTCCTCTTCTAAAGAACCCACATGACACTACCCACCTCGGGGCTGCTGTGGGAATTAAGTGAGAGATGTACTTGAAAGTGACCAGCACATGGTAGGTGCTCAATGAAGGTGAATTTGAATCTCAATGGCAGCCTGATGAAGATCAAAGTCCAGGACACAGTCTCCTGTGTTCCTCGTAGGCCCTTGCTCACTGCTACACCTTTGCCCGTGATTTGCTGGAGGTCACGTATACGGGCCTAAATCCAAATTCAAATTCAGGTCTGCGTGACTCCAAAGCTCTTGCTGCCGTTTCACTGATGGAGAAACATTTGGACCGCAGAATTCCCACCACACAGAAGGAGAAAGAGGGAGACTTCAGAGAGAAAGTCTTCCAGATCATCAGGCCTTAAGTCCACAGTGATAGGCCAGGCACGTCCGAGTTTACACATTCTAAAGTTCATTTGTTCATCTGAACTTCTTTTTAAATAGAGTAACATTTTCGCATAGAAAGAGTTCCATCCAAGTGAGTTCGTTTTTCCAGGGGAGGAAAGGCAGAGGAAGCCATAGCCTAGATGAACTGAAGCAATGCTGAGCTGTACAACCAGGGACCTGCTGGCACTACGGTTTATACAGCCTACTTTTATGGGAAAATGCATCCAAACGCCAACTGAGGATTCCAGGAACACCTGGGAACAGCCCAGGATGCAGTGGGAGGAGCCTTGGTCTAGGGAGGAAGCAATTCAGGATTTAGTCCTGACTGCCTCACTAACTTGGAGGGGGGCCTTGGACAAGGTACTTCCCTTCTCTGGGTTTTTCAGTTTTTCTTCTGTCAAAGGACAGAATTACACTAAGTGCTCTCTGTCTCCATAGTTCTATAAGCGTAAATGCACGTGCCCTCCTACATCATGATTCCAATGCCGAGACCCCCCTCTTCTGCAGCCCAGCACCCTCTGTCAATACGACCTGAAGCTAAGGGAAGAGAGTAAGGAAGGGTTTGCTCTGGTTGGAAGGAGACGGGGTGAAGAGGAGGACCCCACAGGTGGGGCTGGAACTGGACCCAGTCAGACTCTCACCTGGGCCCCCCAGGGTCCCTTTGACTTGTGTAGAAATGGAAAGAGAGTCTGTTCTCAAGAGAACTGGACCTAAGCCCTGGTTGTAATACTTAATAATGCTTGGTCTTGGGTAGGTCACTTCATGCCTTAGAAATTCAGTTTCTTCAACTACAAAATGAGGTTAATAGCACTTGCTCCATCTTCAAAGCTCTCAAGGGCAGGTTGAGTGCCTCTGATGTCCCATGTCTCTGACCCATTCTCTGAACTCATGGGATTACGTCAGGCCCACCCGGGTAATCCAGGATAATCTCCCTATTTTAAAGTCAGTGATGAGTAATCTTAATTCCATCTGCAACCTTAATTCTTTTTTGCCATGTGATGAACACATTCACGGGTTCTGAGGATCAAGACATGGACATCTCAGGGGGGCACTATTCTGCTGGCACAGCCTCCTAATGGGATTGCCCACATCTCCTTTGGCCACGTTGTAGTTCATTCTCCTTGCTGCAGCCAAGGGCATCTTTTTGAAACACCATCTGGTCGTTTTACCTCCATGAGTAAAACCACTCAAATAAATACATAAAATGTATACAATTTTTTAAACACTTTCTTAACTTGGTGAACAAAGTTTCCACCCACCTGTCCAGTCTCATCTCCCACCTGCACCCTTTGATCTCTCCGACCCAGCCACACTGGTCTTTCACCACCTCCTATTCAATTTATTCCATCCAGCCACAGGGCCTTTGCACATGCTATTTCCTCTGCCCAAGACACATTTCAGCTGGTTAGCTGCTACGGATCCCCCAGACCACAGCCAAGTATCACCTCAGAGAAGCGGTCCCTGGCCTCCTTGACAGTGATCACATCATGACTGCACCCTCCGATAGCACCCTTATTACTCTTTGCTGGCACTTAGCACAGTTGGCAAAGTTACAATTGTTTGCATAACTTCAGCTAATGACAGCTTCCTCCATCAGGGACAGCGCCTATTGTTCTCACCATCGCATCCCCGGAAGATAGTCAATAAATACTTGTTGAACGGAAGTATAGAAGTGTGACTTTTTCAACATACAGAGGAGGACACTGGAGCTCAGAAGGTTGAGGAACTTGGCCAAGGTCACACAGCTAGCAGGCGGGGGTGGGTAAGCTGGGATCTGACCCAGGTGTGACTGACCTCTAAGCCACAGCATCACTCCATCTGCATTGCAGGCAACTGGTAAAGGAAGGGGACTGCGGATGGCCTGATTTTCGTACTTTTCCTAAGGAAAGATGAAGGTGGTGTCGGTCCCTGCAAACCTGAGATGTAACTTCCAGGAGAGAACTCTCCCCTGAAAGGAGTGACGCCCCAGTACAGGCTCTTACCCAAGCCTCGTGCTTCATGTGCAGCCACTGGAAGGACAATGAAGAGAGGCAGCGCCTCCCAGCCCTGCCGGAAGCGTGTGTGTGTGTGTGTGTGTGTGTGTGTGTGTGAGTGTGTGTGTGTGTGAGTGTGTGTGTGTGTGTGTGTTAGATTAGAGATGGCCTCAAATTCTTTGCTGCCATTGACAGATAAATCCTAACAGCCCTCCCCTTAAATCTGAGAAAGCCTAACAGACTTGCTTGCTCGGTGATATGCAGGACAAGTGACATTCTTCAACTCCTGAGGTCATTAGAAACCTTCCAGCGTTCCCTCCGCGTTTTGCAATGCTCTTTATGGGGGATGCCGGCTGCGACGCAAGAGGTTTGACTACCCTGAGATGTCAGGTCTGAGAGGCCTGGCAGGCACTCCTGGCAACAGTCCCGGCTGAGGCCGGCCTACCAGTCACCGCCACCAAGCCACCAGCCATGTGAGGGAAGCCAGCGTGGTCCATCCAGACCAGCCCGTCTAGCAGTCAGGTTCACTGAGTCATCACATGAGGAGGCGAAGCGTCACCAGCCAAGTCTGGCCCAAATCCTGACCCACGAAATCATGAGATATAATGAGATAGTTGTTGTGTAAATGCACTAATTTGTGAGGCAGTTTGCTTTGGAGGAATAAATAGCCAGGATGGAGGATGTGTGTTGGGGGGTGGGCGTCTGGTTTGTATTTCTCTGTTGGTTTACATGTAAAATTACATCTGTGCACCTGTGATTGTGCCTATTTTTGCAACTGTGTCTATGTGTTTGCTTGTATCTACACAGCCTGTGCTTCTGTGTGTTTATCTGTGTGTCTCCTTATTTTCTCTGTGTCTGTGCGTGTGTATTTACGGCAAAATGATGAGGACGACTCTCCCCTGTGAAATCCAGTCCCAGTGCTAACGTGCCTCCTTGCCTATCTTTAAGAAGAACCCACACAGACCACAGATGTATTCACGTGTCTGTGTGCCTATACAAGGATAAGGTTTGATTAGAAAACAAGGGCGTAGCCTCTAATTGGTGGGTTCTATTGGGGAATTCATTCAATACAGGCAACCACTGAGCACCCACTGTTTGCTGGGCACTGTGCCAGGAGCTGGGAATCCAGAGAGAAGCAAGGCCTGGTATAATGCCCTGGGATGCCAGGAGCCTGGGGACCCAGGGAGGATCAGGCCAAGATGAGAGCCCAGAGCTCTGGGGGCAGTGACCTCGGGCTCCTGGGGCACCTGACGCCCTGTAGGATCATCAGTCCAAGCCCATGGGTGGGCAGCTCAGAGCCGAGCGACCCCCCACTCCACCCGACAAGCACGACAAGCAACAAGCAGGGCAGCCCTCCCGGAGGATTTCTCGGGGGATGGTAGTAAGTCTTATGCAAAAACCAGTTCTGCTGGTGGGGCAGATAATTCTGGAAACACCAGATAAAACAGATAAAGATTTATTTCCTGCATAACTTCTTTCCTTACTACCTCATCGTATGCTGTCAGTCTCCTAAAGGGAATATAAAATGTAGGATCTCCTCAAACCACACAATCTTGAAATCCCCTTTCCACTGAGCAAACGGTGGTCTCTGTGTATCTGGTAACTCATTCAGGGGACATATTCTGATACAGAAGTAACAGGTGTGTCTCCAACCCTGGGGGTCAGTCATCCACATCTCCCGTCTCCACCGTCCCCCCCAGAGAGGGTAAGGTAGTAAGTAGTTTTAAGAAATTCAGGGACTTCCCTGGTGGTGCAGTGGTTAAGAATCCATCTGCCAATGCAGGGGACACGGGTTCCAGCCCTGGTCCAGGAAGATCCCAGATGCCATGGAGCAACTAAGCCCGTGCGCCACAACTACTGAGCCCGTGTGCCACAACTACTGAAGCCCGCGCACCTAGAGCCCGTGCTCCGCAACAAGAGAAGCCACCGCAATGAGAAGCCCACGCACCGCAACAGAGTAGCTCCCCTTCACCGCAGCTAGAGAAAACCAGCGTGCAGCAACGAAGACCCAATGCAGCCAAACATAAATAAATAAAAGAAATAAATTTATAAAAGAAACTGAAGTCTGGGGAATTTCCTGGTAGTCCACTGGTTAAGACTTCGCCTTCCAATGAAGGGGCTGCAGGTTCCATCCCTGGTCCGGGAGCTAAGATGTCACATGCCTTGCGGCCAAAAACCAAAACGTAAAACGGAAACAGCATTGTAATAAAAATTCAGTAAAGACTTTAAAAAATGGTCCACATCAAAAATCTTAAAAAAAAAAAAAAAAAAAGAAGAAGAAATTCAAGTCTGAATGGGGAGACTAGTGGAAGGAGACACAGGAGGGCTGGGAGAGCTGGGGGGGAGAGATGAAAACAGGAGAAGATGTTTGTGCCATGGTGACGAGGGACAAGACTGAACCACGTCCAGAGGAAGGGAGATTGGCCCAAGCCCGCTCTGCTACCATCCTGACACACTCTCCATGCAGGTCTCATCAAAGAGAGAGCCCTGGGCTCTCACTAGTATCTTCCTCTCTAGCCCACGCCAAGTAAGCCAAGGTTTGTCTGTCTCGAGCACCCACATTCCATGGTGTATTAACCACGTCTTTTTATTTTCTGTATTTAATGCTTTAATATCTAGAGCTTTGCTGATCCTGGAAAGACTACCCCTCCCCGAGTAGCCAAGAGAAATTAGTGTCGTTTCTCTGCTACTGAACACCTGGTCTTGTGAGTCAAAAGAAAAAGCAGCAGTGTCTACCTCTTTATTTTCTTAAGCATTAAAACCTCTTATGGGAACTCCCTGGTGGTCCAGCGGTTAGGACTCTGCACTCTCACTGCCAAGGGCCCGGTTTCAACCCCTGGTCGGGGAACTAAGATCCCACAAGCCCTGCAGCACAGTGGCCAAAAAAAAAAAAAAAAAAAAAAAAAAAAAAAAAAAAAAAAAAA
>NW_006784503.1:2112160-2125816 GCF_000442215.2 Lipotes vexillifer
AAAAAAAAAAAAAAAAAGAAAAGAAAAGAAAAAAGAAAAAAAACTCTTACAAGTGACGCAGTTGAAATCCAGCTTTCCATGACTGGTTTCTCCTTCAGATCCCAGGCTTGATGATGTTTAGGGGCCTGCCTTTCGTATGCAAAGCAACCAATCCAGAGCCCTTAACTCAACCACCTCTCTGATCAAATGCTCACACTCTGGCCCACTATCCACTTGTCCTAATCACCCCAGGAAGAGGGCCCAGACAACCAGGGCCAGCTCCATTCCCCAGAGCCTGCTGCAATCATTCACGCCTGTCATAATGCCTGTCCATTCCTTACCCGCGAAACCACAATAAAGACTCTTGCCCATATGTTCCCCTCTCTCCTTCTACCTCCTGACTCACCCTGGTGCTTCCTCGTGTGACCCTGCATGGAGTGTCTGCTTCCTGTTTCTAGGGATCTGTGAGAATTACAAAATTCTTCCTTCACGACAGTCATTTCTCTGTCCACATGTCTTACCGCACCAGAATAAAACAAGTCTTGGGTACACTTAAAACACTTGGCTTCCCGGAGTCACGAGCCCAGAAGGTGGAACTCAGCAGAAGCAGCCATGATAACATCAAGGCATCGATATACCCAGGGAGATTATACAAAATAGTTAAGAATTTTAGTACAGCCCCTGATCAAACCAAACAGACACCCAACCAACCAGAAAGGGCACATCAGCCTTGGACACACCACTTAGTAATTCAAGTAGCTTTTTACAGGGTGACTAAAACATAGATTCTAGAATCTGACCCGCTTGAGCTCAAATCCTAGACCTATCACAAACTATCCATGTGACCTTGATCTAGTCACTTAACTTTTCTGCACTTCAACGTTTTCACCTGTAAAATGGGGATAAGACTATATTGTTATGATGAGGATTGAATGTGAATGAATTTAAAACACTTAGCACAGGGGCTTCTCTGGTGGTGCAGTGGTTAAGAATCCACCTGCCAGTGCAGGGGACGTGGGTTCGAGCCCTGGTCCAGGAAGATCCCACATGCTGTGGAGTTTAAAAGCCCAGCTTTTATTTATTTTTATTTATTTATTTATTTTTTTGCGGTACGTGGGCCTCTCACTGTTGTGGCCTCTCCCGTTGCGGAGCACAGGCTCTGGACCCGGAGGCCCAGCGGCCATGGCTCATGGGCCCAGCCGCTCAGCGGCACGTGGGATCTTCCCGGACCGGGGCACGAACCCGTGTCCCCTGCATCAGCAGGCGGACTCTCAACCACTGCGCCACCAGGGAAGCCCCCAGCTTTTAAAAATGAGTCCCAGGCAACCAGCAACCTGTTCTCCGTGTCTATGCATTTGGTTTCGTTTCCTTTTAGATGAAATGAATGAAGAGGGTCAAAAGGGACAAACTTCCAGAGATAAAACAAGCCCTGAGGATGCAATGGTGACTACAGTTCACGATGCTGTACTGTATATTTGAAAGCTGCTACGAGAGTACATCTTAAAAGTTCTCATCACAAGAAAAAAAATGTTGAATTATGTATGGTGATGGCTGTTAACTAGACTTATTGTGATCATTTCATAATATATACATGCATCAAATCATTATACTGTACACTTGAAACTAATACAATGTTACATGTCAATTATATCTCAATTTTTAAAGATAGCTTTCCTATGCCATCTACCAATTCATTATTTGTCTGGATTAATAAGCTCATCTTTTAAGATACAGACAGCCTGTGGAGAGAACAAACAGAGCAAACTTTTTACCTACAGTGTCCACAGATTAAATACGCTCAGCAAATTCAGTTGCTCTGAGGAAAAGGAGTTTATGATGGAAGGGTGGGAATGGTACAGAGTAAGCGGGGAAGGCATGTTTGGGAAAAAAAAAAAAATCGGGCCCTGATCCATCAGTTCAAAAGTTGGTGGGTTTCTATGTATAAACAACCACCAAGAAGATGAAGAAATTGCTTCCCCTGAAGACATTAGGTTCACGCAATACTGTTCTTGCATTTCTCAGAAGAGGCAGTTGAGGAGGGAGCCAGTTACAGCAGCCCTGATTCCGGGGAGGACTCTTACATAAAGAACTCGGAGAAAGCCTCCTGACTTTGCGTACATCCAGCTCCTTCTAAGAAAGCATCTGGTCTCTTAGGACAGCTGCGGTGAAGCTGGCCCCCCGCCAGGCTGGAGAGTGGGCAAGGGGCAAGGGAGGCGACAGTAGGAGAATCAGAACATGACAGGACATGATGTGCCCCTACGTGGCCAGCCTTACCCCAGAGCACCATGGGTTGAGCTGACCCAGATGACAGACACCCACATCCCTGTGAAATTGGGACCTGCGGGGAGGGGCACTGGAGGGAAAGATTGTCTGTTGCTCGGGAGAAACTGACAACGCAGTCAGCGTTGGACACAGTGACATTCTTGGGCCATCCGGCCGCCTACGCCCAAGCCGGGACTGCAGGCAAAGCCTGGCGTTTCCAGGTTGGGAAGTCACCAAAAGCTGAGGGAAGCATTGACAACCCTCCCTCTGATGGTGGCCGGTGGCCTGGGGACATGGGGAGGAGGGGCATGTAAATGGGGCGGGACACAGGAGGGGCTTGGTACCAGGCTCTGCCAGGTGCCCACAGCCAAGAGGTTAATTAGGTGGGAGTCAGGTATTCAGCCGCCAAGACGGCCATCCAAGAGCTCCTCCATTCAGCCCGCCTGTGAGGGGGGCCTTTCCCTGTCCCCGGGCCAAGCATCGTCACTGCCAACAACAGGCAAGAAAGGAACCAGCAGGTCACCGAGGTTCCGCAAATACAAGCTTCCCAGGGCTGGGGGGGCAGGCTGAATTCCTCAGTCTTGATGCACAGACTCCTCGGGCTGGTCAGGCTTTCAGGCTGAAGCAGGGAGAAGCAGGAACCAAAGCTTGGTGTGGCCCAGAGTGGCTGCAGGGGCTCCTTCCTGACCCTTAACCCCGGCAGCGGCCACGGGCCCCCAGGAGCTGCTGCTGCTCTAGCCTGGAGGGCAGTCAGAGCTCACAGGAGCTGGGCAAGGCTTCTGGAACGTGCAGGAGCCTGGCCTTGGGGCACACAGGGGGCCTCGGGTTTGGGGACTGCCTGTTTGAATGACGGCTTCACTTAGAAACAAAGAGGGAATGAGCCAGAGCTCCACAGAAATGGGTGCATCATTCTTGGGACTCGAGCTAGGGAAACACTCGAGCTAGGACGCAGCTCTGCTCTTGGGAACAAACACCTTTCTCTGGGCCAGAGGCTGGGTACCCAGAGACAGGGTGGAGGTCCCTGTTCTGAGGGGTCCCAGGCCCCCACCACCAATGCCTGCTAACCTGAGAAGCAGGTAAAAGAGAGCATGATGACGGGGCAGGAACACAGGGAGAGTCACAGGGGAGTGACAGCCGAGCTCAGCTGTGAAGGTGGATGGGGGTCTCAAGGCCAAAAGGGGGAAAGAATCCCCGCAGCGGGGAAAGGGGCACAAGGGCATCACAGCTCGGAGCAGCAGCCCCTGGTGGCCTGTGGCTTGATGCGGGGCCGGGAAGAGGCGCCTTGGGCCCAGGCCGAGCTGGCCGCGCTGCTGCAGATGAAGCTGCTTTGCGCCCGCCTCTCCTGCTCTGGCTGGAAGGCCCGCAGCCTGCCCCAGCCTGTGCATCAGGCTTTAGGGGCTCAGCAGGCTGCCACACACCAGGGATGGAGTGCAGCCCCTCTTAACGCATCACCAACCTGCCCATCTCCCCTGCTGATCCGCCCAGTCAACCATGAAATACGCTCTCCCTTTGTTTTGCCTGTTTATTGCCTATCAAAGCCCCTCTCTTCACCTGATTCCCCTGCTGGCTGCTGCCCGTTTCCGTTTCCCTTTCCGGCAAATGCCTCTGAAGAGTCGTTCGCGCTTGTGTTCTCCAGTTGCATCTTCTTGTTCTCTCCTAAACCCGCGTCAGGGGCTCCCCGCCTCCCCCACTCTGTCACCAGAACTGTCCTCATCAAGGTCACCAGCGGCATCCGGGTTGCTAACATCCTCAGTCCTTAATCATGTTTTTGATCCATCAGCAATGTTTGAGGGCTTCCCTGGTGGCGCAGTGGTTAAGAATCCGCCTGCCAGTGCAGGGGACACGGGTTCGAGCCCTGGTTCGGGAAGATCCCATGTGCCGTGGAGCAACTGAGCCCGTGCGCCACAACTACTGAGCCTGCACTCTAGAGCCCTCAAGCCACAACTACTGAGCCCGTGAGCCACAACTACTGAAGCCCGCGCGCCTAGAGCCCGTGCTCTGCAACGAGAAGCCACCGCAATGAGAAGCCCGCACGCAGCAACGAAGACCCAAAACAGCCAAAAATAAAATTAATTAATTACAAAAAAAAAAAAAACCAACGTTTGACACAATTTCTCACTCCCTCTTCCTTGAAATACTTCCTTCTCTGACCTCCAGGACACCAAAGGCCCTTGTCTTTTCTTCCTGCTCCAATGTTAGCTCTAGGTTTCCTGCAGGTCTCTCCTCCGCCGTCCAGGGACCACCTTGTCCCTCTTGTCGAGCTGACTCTCTTGGTGACCTCATCGAGTCTTGGGGCTTTAAATACCTACAGAAGGCTCGTGACTCCTGAGTGTGTATCTCCAGCTCCAATTTCTCTCCAAAGTCCAGAATCATATACTCAGCTGCCTGCTCGTTATCTCCGATTGTGAAATCTAGCAGAATTCTCCAGCTCAGCACGTGCAGACCTCCACTGACCCCCATCCCGCTCTGCCTGTAGCTTCGTCCCCATCTTGGGTGATGACAGCTATAGACTTTCAGGGGCTTGGGCAAACTTCTCTGCTTCTCTCGCACCCATATCCAGTTCACCAGGAAATCCCGATGGCTCTGCTTTCGGGACGTGTCCGGGATCTGGCCACTTCTCACCCCCTTCACTGCTCTCACCTTAGTTGGAACCCCCTTATCTGTCTTCTCAGTGGCCTCCTAGCTGGACTTCCTGCTTCTCTGATCCTACAAACTACTCTCCACACTGCAGGCCCAGACGTCAGAAGACATCACTGTTCTGCTCAACTCAGACCCGGCAATGGCCAGAATAAAAGCCAAAGTCCTCACAATGGCCTGGAAAACCCTAAAAGCTCCCCACCTCCACTCCAGCCCCACCCCCACCCTGACCATCTCCTGATGCCCCACCCCCCTTGCACTCCATTTCAGCCTCTTCCTGGTCCCCAAAGCTTCCACCGTAGGATCCTTGCGCTAGTTATTCTCTCCACCAGGAACACTTTTTTCCCCCAAATCAAATGACCAACTCCCTCATCTCCTTCAAGTCTTTGCTGAGACATCACCTTCTCTACAAGCCACGCTTGACCACAGTCTGCCTTTCCACCTCAGAATCTCTGATCCTTGTACTGTTTCATTTTTTTCCATTGCACTTTTAACCTCTAGTACATTAGATAATTTACATATTTATTATACTTACTGTTTATGGATTGTCCAGATGTGAACTCCATGAGAGCGAGCCTTTATTTTTCAGTTGTTTTGTTTTGGTTTTAGTCATATTTGTTCACTGATGCGTCCCAAGTTTCTAGCACAGTTCTTGGCATATAATAGGCTCTCAGTAATTATTCTTGAGTGATGGAATTGAATTAATTATAGTCTCATGACTGCCTTGAACCTTGGTTTTAAGATGCTTATTTCATGGGCAGCAAAATCAAACAAATAAACCATATGATGTCACAGATGATGGGCTGTCATGGAGATTCACAGATGGTGAAAACATGATTGGAGAGTGGTGCATAGAGCACTTCAACTGTAATAATCGTTTTTTATTTTTTAAAGGAGTAGTAGGGATACAAATGTTCATTATATTATTCTCCATAATTCTTATATGTATGAAAGATTTCATATATTTTTTTAAATAACAGATATTCAGCAAGTTAGCCGTAACTACTACGTGCTCAGTCCTATGCTAGGTATTGGGCTGGGGAGTAGGTGGGGAGCACGAAGAACGCTGGTCCTACCCTCCAAGACCTTGACACGTACAGCGAGACAACACAGCAACTTCCAGAACATACGAGGAAGACAGTCCAGGATTCATGGGCAGACGAGTGGTACTGACACTCAATGGCACAGAAGTTCAGAGGGCCCAGGGGACCTTCACAAAGACAGGAAGCTGAGGTCAGCTCTGATGAGCCATGGGAAGGAGAAAGGCTTCGTGGAGAACAGGAGCTGTAGCAGTGCACTCTGGCAGGAAGCTCGTGTGACAATAACAGAGCATCTGACCCTAGAAACATCGGTCAACCTCACCATACCTTTTGCATCCGTTCACGGGGTCACTTGTTCTATACAACCCACAAAGTCTTTTCTGTTTTGAGGATTCTATAATTCTGGTGCCAAAATGACCAATTCACTCAATGCTAGGCACTGAGCGGGCAGAAAAGTTTTTAAACGTATAGCTCTTGCCTCAAAGACTTCACAGTCTAATATGGGAGTCCGACATTAGTTCCCTTAACACCCTTGAGAAGAAGATACAATGAAGATGAGGAAACTGAGGCTCAGAGAGACGCCAAGGACAAAATACAAACCCGGCCTCCAGGAGCTCCCATTGCAGGGCTGGGTGCCCAGGTAAGCAAGAAGCGCCATTCTCGGTGACCTCTCGCACTCTGATACGCCTCTGAGCCAGCCAGAGGGCTCTAGTTAAGAAGGCAGTTTACGATCCTGCCGGCCTGGGGTGGAGTCTGCGAGTCTGTGCTTCTGGTTAGCGTACAGGTGATGCAGACAGATGCTGCCACTGGTCTGAGGACCAACACGGGGCTCTCGGACGGCTGACCAGACTTCTCAGCAGAGTGCCTGGACCACATTTAGATCAGCCTAGAATCTCTGGATCAGTGCTTCCCAAACCTGTCAGCACATCAGAGTCACGTGGGCAACTTGTTAATGCCAACAATTTGATTCCATAGGGATGGCATTTGGAATTCTGTGGTCTTTTTTTTTTTTTTAAAAAAAAAAAACAAGTTGCTCAGGGATTCTGGTGCATAGTCTTTTCCAAAAACGACTGTCCCAACTCACCTTCCCAAGACCCCAGGGACCAGCTCTCCCTGGCTCTTCAATGTCTCTGACTCTCTAGCTCCACCTGCCAGATCCATGTTGTCTGTCACAATGACCTCAAAGCTTCCTTCCATTCACAGCTGGACTCAAGCACGAGAAAGCCTAGGGGGTATGATCTGTATAAGGAAGCCTGGCCGGCGACCCGAAAGAAGATGTCTCCCGCACTTTAGCTGGTCTCAATGCCTTAAATTTCTCAGGCTGCAATATAATCCCAAGGTCTCAGGGCTAGGATCCTATCTACCTCTGTATCGTGGGGCTTACCCAAGGGTACAGAAGATGGACCTAGTAAGTGGCAGTAAAATTTAAATGAAAACTTTGAACTAAATACTGCCCTTTCTTCTATTTTTATCAAAGGAAAACATCTGGGGAAGAGCAATTTAAATGAGTTTCCTCCTGTGGTTTTCCTCTGGGACACAAAGTGGACAACACCAGAGCCCTGGGTGTCTCGGAAGAAAGGAGGGGAGGGCATATGGGAGAAGGAAAGGGGGTGGGGGCCTGTGCAGGGCACTGGCTGTGTGCTAAGCACTTTACAAACACTACGACTTGGGATCTAAACCTGCTTTGCTCAGCAGAATCAACTGGAAAATTCACTAACAGTCCTTCCAGGCCCACTCTAAACCGCTGAGTCGAAATCTCTAGCGGGAGAACCCAGGACCTTCTCAAAGCTCCCAGGTCATTCTGGTATTTAGGAAGCATGTATTACATCGTTTTACCCTCACAGCAACCCATTTTACAGATGAAGCCAGTCTAGCGCAGAGGGACGTTCTGAAGTCACACGGTCAGTAAGCGCCAGAGCCAAAGCAAGGAGAAGCAAGTGGGACCAACCTTTCTGGCGGCATTTTCACAGGAAGCGGAAACATTCAAAATCCTGGCAGGAGTAATAGGCTATGACTTTTTACTTTGAATATGCCGGTGTTTCCTTAGGATACATAGTGAGTCAATGTTCCCAGTAAAGGCATGTTCACCATGTAGACTTTACCCTGCATGCCCCCAAGTGAGTCATTCTTAGTGTTAAAAAGCCATGGGCGTGGACAGCCTGGCAGCCACCAGAATCCACAAAAAATAAGCCTGGCAAAGAAAATGCTTTCTTTTTCATAGAATAGTTAGGTTGACAGATCAGGAGAATATCATACATGCGCGCGCGCGCGCACACACGCACACACGCACACACACACACACACACACACACACACACACACACACACAAGGGTATTAAAGGTCTGACCAAGGCATTTGATAAAATCTTTCATGATGCCCCTAAAAGACAGATTGGATAATTTGGGTTAGGTAATATAGTAATAAGTACAGCTAGTTAAACTAACATTCCTGAGGAACGTGGAAAGGAAAGCAAGTAAGTCAGATTTCCAGATGTAACAAAATCAGTACATTGGATAACAATTAAAGCACCAAAGGACTCTGACAGGTCTAAATCCAATGAAATGACGTTTAAGACAGATAAACTAAGCCTCAAAAAGTCAGCTGTGTAACTAGTGGGTAGGGAAGGCTTAGCCATCAGCAGTTAGCTCTGAATGCTTTGATCTTAGAAAACAGTAAGAGATATATAAGATCGAGAACAAGGAGACGGGGGCCATTGTACATTACACTGGTCAGATAAAACTTTAAGAAGGACACTAGCAAACTAGAGTCTTCCCAAAGAGTCCAAGTGCGTGTCGACAGAATCAGAAAGCATGTCTCACAACAAAGAGCCAGTGGAAGGAACTGAGCATATCTAGTCTGGAGAAGAAAAGACGAAGCAGGGTCGTGAACGCTGTCTACATACCTTGGAAAAAAGACATAGTCACTAAAAAATATATATATGTATAATATAAATAATATAAAATATTATACACCATATATTTATCATAAAATTTATTATATTTCTATTGTGTATTTTTATATTTTATTTATCATAAATTTATTATATTTATTAATATATTATTATATATAAATAATATGTTATTTATATATAATATAAATAATATAAAAATCATACATCATATATTTATATTTAATATACACATCATATATTTATATATTTATTATACTTAAACCTATATATTTAATGCACAAATACATCTTAAATATATTTATAATTAAATAAATATAGATATATTTAATATTTTGTTAAATATATTTTTATTTATCTTTGTTAACTATATTGATTTTATTAATACAGCTGACCCTTGAACAATGCAGGGCTTAGGGGCACTGACCCCCGCGCTGTCGAAAACTCGCATAGAACTTTGCAGCTGGCCTTCTGCATCTGCGGTTCTGCATCTGCGGTTCTGCGTGGGCAGATTCAGCCAACCGAGGATCGCACTGTAGTATGTATTTATTGAAAAAAGCCCTCACATAAGTGGACCCGCAGAGTTCAAACCTGTCTTGTTCAAGGGTTAACTATATATGTTTTAATAATAAGATTCATTTTATTAAATATACATACAAGACTGATTCTGAGTAGCACAGGAGGTCCAGCTGGAGGCAAGGGTTAACCTTACAAAAAGGTGAATGTTGGGCTTCCCTGGTGGCGCAGTGGTTGAGAGTCCGCCTGCCAATGCAGGGGACACGGGTTCGTGCCCCGGTCCGGGAGGATCCCACATGCCGCGGAGCGGCTGGGCCCGTGAGCCGTGGCCGCTGAGCCTGCGCGTCCGGTGACTGTGCTCCGCAACGGAGAGGCCACAACAGTGAGAGGCCCGCGTACCGCCAAAAAAAAAAAAAAAAGGGCACTTATGTGCTATACAGCAATTGACGTCCCCTAGCTAAAACCCGACACCCAGGTTATTCATCTGGGTACATTTTCTAAAAGTATAATTGCTGGGTGAAGGGTAAGAACTCTCAAGTCTTCTGACAACATATCACCAAAAAAAAAAAAAAAAAAAAAAAAAAGGTGAATGTTGTTTCCTAAATGCTGGCCTGCAGTTAAGCTGCCCCACGTCCCACTTCCATTCTCGGAGCTGCTTCTCTCCCCCAGATCCTGTCAGGTGCCAGGAAACGAGAGAAACACAGCAGAGTTTCTGTCCTCAAGAAGTTCACCATCCAGTAGGGAAACAAGGCTGCAGAACTAACTGATACAATGAAGTCAGCTCTAGACTGATGGATACGAAGTACGACCAGCACCAGAGGAAGGTGGAATTCATTTGCTCTCCAAGAGTAGACAAGAAGTTTCACTAAGAAAGTGACCCAGGAATTGGGTTTTGAAGGGCAAGTAGGAGCTCGCTGAACAAAGAGGGAAGGAGGGAACTTCGTGAACAGGGGGCAAAGGCATGGAGGGGGTGGATTTGGGGAAAACTTGAGAGCTCAGCGTGACCAGAATTGTGTTTCCATGCCTGGATCACCGGGGGAGCTTCTAAGAAAACAGAGACACGGGGAGCTAAACCCCACAGATTCTGATTCTGTATTATTTGGAAACCCCGTGAGTCTGATGTCCAGGACTGGTAGTGACGACAGGAGTCCCATGAGGCCAGCTGTGAGTGTAAGACTAGATTAGGTGACAGCCAGCAAGGCCCCTCCCTTCCCATCTAACATTCGAGAAGCCCATATACCAAGAAGTGTTCTCTCAACCCAAATAATCTCCCAGGGCGGGACCCATGAAGAACAGTGTCTCTCCTGCTAACCCCACCTCCACTGCTCCGCCGCCAGGTCACCCCAGGAAGAGGCAAAGGAGCACCTGGGCCAGTTGAAAAATGACCGTCATTCAAGTGAGACGGTCCCTGCTGGAGAGTCAAATCTCTAACCCTAAGCAACAGGGCTGAGCAGGGACCTGAAGGTGGGAGACTGGCTCCCGTGAAAGTTAGAGTTCATTCCTGTGAAAGCTTCCTGAGAAAACTAGAAAGGCGGCATTTCCGGTGGAGAGGGCAGGTCTTTAGAAGCAGGCATAATGGTTTCACCGCTAGTTGTGAGACCTCAGGCCAGTTACGTAATCTCTCTAAGCGCCTCTGTGTGTAAAGGAGGCTAATAATCCACTCACATGGTACTTATGAAGACTGATAAGACAAAAAGAAAAATGCTTCATCGGGTGCCTAGCATACAGAAAGCACTCAGTAAACAGCAACAATAATAAACCTGGACATTTATCATTTTGAAAGCACTTTAAATTTTCCATAAATTGCGAATAACTCATATGTTTGCAAAAATACTATTCGACCAGGTGGCCGCTCGGTGTTCAGCCTGTAAGACTGTTTTTTCTCTTTCCATCTGGTGACCTCTTACCTGTTTGGCATTTCTAATTGGACAACACCTAGAAACTTGAGCCCATCTTGCTTCACCTTTAAACGTGAAGTGTCTGCCAAATGTCTATTAATAAACTAAGTTTCTGCTTGGGTCAAATCAGGGGAAGTCACTAGCCAGCCCAAGTCCCCATTTCCTTTATCTTGAACTCCTTTGAAGTTCACATCACCTTAGATAAAAATAATTCACTCAAGAATTTCAACACAACTCTCTAATTGTTGGCCAAAATGTTCTGTATATTGATTCAGTTTTCATTTGTCCCGCACTTGTATGGAGCAGAGGGGACATGGTCCCTCCCCAGGTATGCCCTGTCCTGGGTCGCAGTGTCACACAGCGCCCTCTAGAGGGCATTTCTGGGCCAGGACACCGAACGACAGCAGTTAGATTGCTCCCTACGAAGGGCTGCACGTTTACGGAGTAAAGGAGGAACGTGCAGGGCCCGCTGGATGTAACAGGACATGGAAACAGGGTCCCCCAGCCATGGCTCCACAGAAGGACTCAGCGCACCCATCTGAAGTCCAGAGACTGTCACTCCATTTTGCTCCCCGAAGAATTCCAGGCTGTGATTCCAAGATGGTCCACTTGGACGGACCACAGGAGGTTACCTCCCCCTCCAGGGGCTTCAGACTATGCTGCATGGAGGCCTGGGTGACAGTGAAGAGAGCGAGGGCGGGGACAAGGTGGTGGCTAATGTGGGCGCTTGAGAAGGGAGGGCACCAAACTCGCCACCTTGGCATTTCACAAGTTGCCCCGTTTTTACTTCATTTACAGGGAGGGATCTGCAGATATTTTCATTGACAGCAAGGGTTCCATATTGGGGAATGCGAGTTCTGAAAATCGTGGTCAGGCCCAACTCCCCGGGCCACAGCTGGCACACAGGGCCCCTCTGGAGCGCAGAGTGCAGAAAGAGCACCCCTTTGGATGAACAGATTTCAAAAAGGTGCCCCTTCCTCCCGACTGTCACAGCCAGCCTCAGTCCCAGAGTCCAGCAGGCTTGGTGAGCGGAGTGCAGGTTGGCTTTCCGCCCCCGGTTGCCCTTGAGCCAGCACTCTGTGCGGGCCGCAAACTGCAGGACCCTACGTGGCAGCCCTGCCGCACCCTCATTCTACAAAGGCACCTGATAAGGCTTGAGGAGTAGTGAGCTTAGCTCTGCAGAGTGGGCACTCCTGTGCCTGTAGCTGCAGAGACAGGGTCTCCCGTGGTCTGCAGACGGCCCTATGGGGGCGGAGGCACGGCTCCAAAGTGACAGCAGGCCTGCTCAAAGCCACACTGTGGCTTAGAACCTAGACCTCCAGATATTCAAATTCTTTGTGTTCCCCTCCTACTGAGAGAGACTCTCATTCTCTTCATCCTGGTGACAACAAACTCTTTAAAAGTTCAGAGGCGCCCCTCTTGCCCCCCCTTGCTGTCCCCGCTGAAGGAGATGTCACATTCTTCAGCCCTGCCCCCCAGACTACAGACCAACCAACCAGGAGTGTCATGTTCCCAGAACGTCCTGCTTTTCTGTCAATCCTGATCAATTAAGAAGACATTAGGTATTTTTATTCCAAACTTTTGCTTATTGTTTGCTTATATCCTTTAACAAATCCAAAAAGGATCTAAGCAGCTTGGGAAAAAAACTCAAGTAATCAAACTGTTGAAGACTACCATCAAAAAACCATGCAATGGAGCAGGATTTAGAATTAGGGGAGGAAGTGGAGAGAATTATTCCTGGAATCTAGTCTCAGAGAATCTCGCAATTGGGCACGTAGCAAGGCTCAGCCCCCAGGGCGTCCAGGGCGGAGCGGGAACATGAGAAACAGGGCTCTTGTCTGACAGAAGGACTCCTGTCGATTCATCACCGTTAGACCGCATCCCAACCATACACCCTGCAAGGAATGGATTTATGGCATCTCACACAGGTCAGATAACAACAGAAGCTAGCGTCCAACCACCGGAGCCTCAAGAGCAGGCATCTTCTAGATCACTCGCGTGGGATGGGTATGATCTTTCTGGTGAGCGTACGCTCTGCTCACGGCGCCCAGGTGGTGGCCATCCACCCCAGTCCTGTGCCTTTAAACCAGGCCAGCTCACCCACCAAAACACACCACACAGCCTCTGTCCAGCAGCCAATATCCACTAACTTCAGGCATTCCAGAATACCTCATCTGGGCGAGACCCTCCGGTACCACCCTTTCCTATGAGCCGTCTCCTTTCCCAGAGTCTCTCCTGCCTGACATTCTGGTCTTTGCCCCCCATTTCACCCTTGGGACTAACTACAGAGCAACCTCTGAGATTTCTTGTTTTTTCTTTTTTTTTTTTTTTTTGCCTGTGTCGTGTGGCTCGCAGGGATCTTTGTTCCCCGACCAGCGATCGAACCCACGCCCCCTGCAGTGGAAGCGCAGAGTC